>NW_015638033.1:935383-936994 GCF_001515625.1 Sinocyclocheilus rhinocerous | reverse complement strand
CTTTGTTCTGATTATTGGATCTAGAATCCCTAACCCTAACCCTAATTTTTTGCATCAGCAAAAAATATATAAGAGAGATAGCCACTAGTCTTCTGGGCCCTTTGGGAATTTTTTGCATCAGCAAAAAAATATTTCTGGGTCTCTGGAAGCTGCAGATTGGTGGCCAGTTGGGTCCAAGGACCGTGCATAAACCGTAATTGGACTTTGTTCTGATTATTGGATCTGTAATCCCTAACCAAGCCAGTGCCTGCTCTCTGGGCCTCTCTGTGGTGACTGGAGTCCTGGATTTATTTTTTTGAGGATGCAAAAACAATAGAGACAACAGTTTGTTGACAATAAATTTAATTTCGAAGGACAATATGTCTGATGTTTGGTGATTTCGCGTGTGTGGGGGAACACGCCCCCTTAGAAACAGTACATACATGGCTGCTGTAGAGAATTCCAGCCATTTAGTGTTCAGAGCTCGCCTGAGGAAGGATCACAGAGTCCGAAACGTCGCGATAGGCTTGAACACACAACGTAAGGCCTCCATCATGAGTCTGGGTGATGTAGAGAGCAACATAAAAATTATTTCCTTCATCTACATCGATGATGGGATGTGCTCAGTATTTCTTTCTTCGAGGAAACGTGCACTACACCACACACCTAAACTTACCAACCACTTGGGTCGTGGAAACCTAAGAGAGATAGCCACTAGTCTTCTGGGCCCTTTGGGAATTTTTTGCATCAGCAAAAAAATATTTCTGGGTCTCTGGAAGCTGCAGATTGGTGGCCAGTTGGGTCCAAGGACCGTGCATAAACCGTAATTGGACTTTGTTCTGATTATTGGATCTGTAATCCCTAACCAAGCCAGTGCCTGCTCTCTGGGCCTCTCTGTGGTGACTGGAGTCCTGGATTTATTTTTTTGAGGATGCAAAAACAATAAAAACAACGGTTTGTTGACAATAAATTTAATCTTGAAGCACAACATGTTTGATGTTTGGTGATTTCGTGTGTGTGGGGGAACACGCCCCCTTAGAAACAGTACATACATGGCTGCTGTAGAGAATTCCAGCCATTTAGTGTTCAGAGCTCGCCTGAGGAAGGATCACAGAGTCCGAAACGTCGCGATAGGCTTGAACACACAACGTTAGGCCTCCATCATGAGTCTGGGTGATGTAGAGAGCCACATAAAAATTATTTCCTTCATCTACATCGATGATGGGATGTGCTCAGTATTTCTTTCTGTTCTGATTATTGGATCTATAATCCCTAACTAATCCTGATCCCCAGTTTAGCCCAGGAAGGGCTCCTGATTTCTTGTTAAGCCCCAGGAAGGGCTCCTGATCCCTAGTTCAGCCCAGGAAGGGCACCTGATCCCCAATTCAGCCCAGGAAGGGCTCCTGATTTCTCGTTAAGCCCAGGAAGGGCTCCTGATCCCCAGTTCCTACCAGGAAGGGTTCCAGCCCAAAAGCTCTCTCCAGTGCCCGCTTCTCAAAAATGCACGCCCTCCCACCCGCTCCAGCCTCCTCCACCGCTGTCAGCTGGCAGCCCCTCTGCTCGCCCTCAGCCCCCCATCATTGCGGTGCGAGCCCCGCGGGACTGCCATCCTCCAGCGTCACCGTGGTTGGA
>NW_015638033.1:924246-931820 GCF_001515625.1 Sinocyclocheilus rhinocerous | reverse complement strand
GATCCCCAATTCAGCCCAGGAAGGGCTCCTGATTTCTCGTTAAGCCCAGGAAGGGCTCCTGATCCCCAGTTCCTACCAGGAAGGGTTCCAGCCCAAAAGCTCTCTCCAGTGCCCGCTTAAGAAAGAAATAGGTCCCATTTAATATTTATTTTTACAAATGATGTAGCCTATTATGTGACTCTTATGGGAGTATTGTAAAGGTGCAATGTGTATTATTTACACAGATCTATTGACAGAAATGCAATATAATATACATAACTATGTTTTCAGAGGTGTATAAAGACCTTTCTTAATGAACCGTTATGTTTTTATTACCTTAGATTGAGCAATTTCTATATACATACACCGCGGGTCCCCTTACATGGAAGTCACCACCATGTTTGGGGTTCTGGCCAAGATGGCATACTAGATAGCAGCATTGTGTAACAGCTAGCTGAGTCTCAAAGGTTTTCTTTGTGTTTTATACTTTTCCCTGATAGTTTTTTTAATAAATTAGTTTTTGATCATCTACAGATGGCGGGTAGAGGAATAAAAGCGGAAGATAAGGTCGCGATCAGTAACAGAAATTATCATGATTACGCTGACGCGATGGAAGTGTGTGTTGAAGCAAATAAGCGTCTCTTGGAGGAATGTAGTGCTGAGAATCTACCTGTTACTCCCAGCAAAGTGCACATTACGAAGAAAGTGCGTCCTGATTATAAGGAAGACATTTCTAATGCCGATATCCTCAAGGCTATTTACTCCCTCAGTAAAAGATTTGACAAGCAGGAAGAGAAGTTGGAGGAGTTGACAAGAAAGATGAAAGAGAACTGTAGCGTCATCTCCGAAATTAAGGAAATTTTGAAAGCTCACAAGCAGAAAGCAGCTGAATTGGAGCTGGCGCTTTCTGATCTTAAAAAAGAGAATAAAGAGCTGAGATCTAGGGTAGGAGAATTGGATCGCTACAAAAGACGGTGGAATTTTTACGCATCAAAGGACTGCCAGAGAAACAGAATGAGAACACAAGAGGGGAGGTGATCACCTTGCTTTCCAAGATTGCTCCTGGTGTGCCCTGGGAAATGGAAGAAGCGCTGGACACGGTCCATCGAATTGGCAGAAAAGAAGGAAATCGGATGCGTCAGGATCATCATGCAGTTTTCAAAGTGAATCTACAGAGAGCAAATCTGGGCACTGTCCAAGGGATCGTCCGTGTGCAAGGAGGCAGGCTGTCATTTCGCTGAGGACTTAAACAAAGAGGACAGAGAGGCGAGGCAAGTGCTGTGGCCACGCATTAAACAAGCACAAGCAGAAGAGAAAGCGGCGTACTTTCGGGGTTCTTTTGCTTTCATTGAGGGAAAGCAAATTTTTCCATGATGATGAATATTTGGAAAAAGGGAAATGTTGATTTCTGAGAGATTCTTTTTTGTGTTGCAGGTTTATTCTTCAGATCTCATTACTGACTGTTCAGTGTCATTTTCTGTTTGTTCACTGTGAGTTCCAGTAGAGTATGTTCTCACTAAAGTCTCCTTTAACTTTTTGTTCATTGAATGCAAGGGGTCTAAAGGACAAAGTAAAATGCAAAGGTATATTTTTGTTTTGTAAGGGGCAGAAGTCACTTTTTGTTTTTCTACAAGAGACTCACTCAACTGAAGAAGATGCAGCTTTTTGGAAAATGCAGTGTGGAGACACAATGTTGTTCAGTCATGGCTCCAGTCGGTCAGCAGGTGTCGCCGTATGCCTTAACAATTGCCCTGGGAAGGTTGTGACTTTTCAGTCTGATGCTCATGGACATTGGCTTACTGCTGTGGTTAACTGTGAAGGTATTTTTGTTATTTTAGTTAATATTTATGGGTATAACAGTAGTGGGCAAAACAAGATTTTGTTGTCTAATATTACAGATGCTGTTACGCATTTTAAATCGAAATTTCATACAAATTTGGTACTAATTGGAGGTGATTTTAATTTGGCACCCGATGAGTGGCTGGACAGATCTCCTTCTAGTTATACAAGCCACCATTTCAATATCATTATTCAGGAGTTTTGCCAGGTAAATTCCCTTATAGATATATGGAGGCTCAAGCATCCTAATGCTAGTCCGTTCTCTTGGCTCAAACCTAATGGATCCTCTAAATCATGACTTTTGGCTCATCACTGAGGAATATTCTGAGCTTGCAACTAATGTTTCAATTTCTGCAGCGCCATTAACAGATCATTGCCTGATTTCATTAACTTTGACACCAGCAATAAAACATACCGTTAGGAAAGACTATTGGAAGTTTAATGCAGAACTTTTAAAGGATAAATATTATTGTAGTCAAATAAGAAATTTGATTAGTAAGATTAAAAATGACTTCTCTTTACGTTCTAACGGGATTAAATGGGAGTATTTTAATTGTAAAACTAGGGAAATTTCAATTCGGGTTGCTAAACAAAAAAGCAGAGATCTGAAGCAAAGTGAGTTGAGGTTAATTCTAGAAATTAATACCTGTTGTAATATACAAGAAATGATTCAAGATGCTGAAAAGTTACTCTCTCTTCAAGCTAAATTAGACAGCACTAATGAAAGCACAAGGAGCTTTTGTACGGTCTCGTGCAGAATGGATGGAAGAAGGAGAGAAGAATACGGCTTATTTTTGTCGATTGGAAAAGAGGAGACAGCAAAGTAATGCAGTTCATAGTTTAATTATTAATGATGAGCTAATCACAGATCCGAAATTAATATCTGAGGAAATATACTCGTTTTATAGTAATATTTACTCTTCATCATACTCTGAAAATACTGCTAAGGAATTTTTTGAAAAGGTAAAAGATTTTATTCCACAGATTGATATTGAATTTAAAGAATTGTGTGATGGAGACCTGAGGTTAGAGGAACTTGAATCTGCTATAAAAAAATGCATTTGGGTAAATCTCCTGTTCAGGACAGTTTGACTACTGATTTTTACAAATCCTTCTGGGAGGATATAAAAGATTTGTTATTTAAAGCTTTAAAGGAGTGTTTTGATTCTAATTCTTTACTTCCAACTATGAGACAGGGGTTAATTATTCTCATTCCAAAGTCAAACAAAGATAAAAGAATTATTGAGAATCTGAGACTGATTACCCTACTTAATGTTGATTATAAAATTCTTACATCTGCAATTGCTAATAGGTTAAAATTTAGGTTGAGTCAAGTTATAAGTGAAACTCAATCTGGTTTTATTAAAGGAAGGTTAATACACAACAACATTAGACTTGTCTTAGATTTAATTGATTATGGATATTTAATTAAGGATGATGGGTTTGTTTTGTTTCTTGATTTCTATAAGGCATTCGATACTGTAGAACATAAATTCATTTTACATGCATTGAAGTTTTTTGGTTTTGGTCATAAATTTGTTAAATTAATAGAGATGTTGTACAAAGACATAAATAGTTCAGTATCGTTACCATTTGGGACTTCTAAGAGGTTTAACATTAATAGAGGTATTAGACAAGGGGATCCGTCAAGTCCGTATTTATTTATTTTAATAGCTGAACTGTTAGCAATTTATGTGAAAAATAGTAAAGATATCAAGCCTTTGAATGTTTTAGGGAGTCAGTTATTGATAAGTCAACTAGCAGATGATACCACCCTGTTTCTTAGAGATGTAGAGCAGATTCCAGTTGCCATTAATCTGGTGTCTCATTTTTCAAAAGCTTCTGGTCTGCAATTGAATTTTAAAAAGTGTGAGCTGATGGCACTTCATAGTCATGCTGAATCTCAATTGTTCAATATTCCATTAAAAAATGAGATAAAATATTTAGGAATTGTTATTACTAAAGACCCTAAAATTAGAGAAAAAAGTAACTTGATTGATAATATGAAAAAAAGTCAAAATATTTTAAATATGTGGGTTCAAAGGGATATTTCTATATTTGGCAGAATTCTCATATCTATGCCCCGCCTTTCTGAAACGCGTCGATTTTTACAAAGCTTATCGGTCTGAAAAACGAGGTGTACGCTGATTGGCCAGCTATCCAGTGCGTTGTGATTGGCTGAATACCTCAAGCGTGTGACGGAAATGTTACACCCCTCAACTAGTGATGGGAAGTTCGAATCATTTTACCGACTCGGACCTTTGAGTTTCGTTCAGCAAAATGAACGAATCTTTTTTCGAGTCATTTCGTTCATTTTAGCAAAATATAATTAAAATTTACGTTCTAATGGGATTAAATGGGAGTATTTTAAATTTAAAACAAGGGAAATTTCAATTCGGGTTGCTAAACAAAAAAGCAGAGATCTGAAGCAAAGGGAGTTGAGGTTAATTCAAGAAATTAATATCTGTTGTAATACACAAGAAATGATTCAAGATGTTGAAAAGTTACTCTCTCTTCAAGCTAAATTAGACGGTATGTATCTAATGAAAGCACAAGGTGCTTTTGTACGGTCTCGTGCAAAATGGATGGAAGAAGGAGAGAAGAATACGGCTTATTTTTGTCGGTTAGAAAAGAGGAGACAGCAAAGTAATGCAGTTCATAGTTTAATTATTAATGATGAGGTAATCACAGATCCGAAATTAATATCTGAGGAAATATACTCGTTTTATAGTAATATTTACTCTTCGTCATACTCTGAAAATAATGCCAAGGAATTTCTTGAAAAGGTAAAAGATTTTATTCCACAGATTGATATTGAATTTAAAGAATTGTGTGATGGAGACCTGAGGTTAGAGGAACTTGAATCTGCTATTAAAAAAATGCATTTGGGTAAATCTCCTGGTCAGGACGGTTTGACTACTGATTTTTACAAATTCTTCTGGGAGGATATAAAAGATTTGCTATTTAAAGCTTTAAAGGAGTGTTTTGATTCTAATTCTTTACTTCCAACTATGAGACAGGGCTTAATTATTCTCATTCCAAAGTCAAACAAAGATAATCATAAAAAAAGCCCTTAAACTATGTAATCTTTTGAAGGTATTTTTTGATGTTTAAGCCCCTTGTATTGTAGTTTTTTTTCTGTATTTATTTGTTTTTCATTCTTACTTTTCCTGTTATGTTTATTTTGTTTATCGATGTATTTTTTGTTATGCTGCTATTTGGACTTCTTTGAATTGTATTAAGTTTTTAAATGTTGTTTATGTTAATGATAATGATAATATTGATGATAATGATGATATTCTATTCAGAATCTGATGTTAGACACACAAAGGATCACTGCAAAATGCAATATCAATTCTCAAAAGCAGCTTTTCAGAAACATCTTTAAAATATCTTCTTTTGTGGATATGGAATTCATATTACCTGTCATTCAACTCTTGTTCCAGGTATTTAGATGGGCACATAACCCAAAGCTGTTATTTTTCATGCTAAACCTGTTTAATATTTTGGATTTAGTTGTTGTTGTGTTTTTTCCCATTAGGCTATACATCTTATCATTATCACGTGTTTCCATTTATCTTAATTTCCATATTTACATGCTGCAACGGTTGTGTGATTTTCAATGAAATATTTGACTAATAAATTATTAAATTCTAATTTTAAGTCTTTCTCGTTTATTTGCGCAGAAACAAACAACGCAGCTCATAGACGCACTATATTGCTTCCCTCTCACTCCAGTCCAGCGGGGGGCGCTAACACACATACGTCTGCTTGACAAACACCATTAAACCTCAGAGGAAAAAGATTAATGTTGTTTTGTCGTGATGCTGGCTTAATACAAACGGTTTGTAATGTTGTTTCTGTAAATAGTAAAATACAGTTTTTGAATCAGGTCAATAAATACCTGTATTCTCATCTTCAAAGTCGTGACTAAGTTTGGAAGCAAGCAGGAATATCTGGAGGAGTATCAGCTGTGAAGATGATGTTTGTTAAAGAAGAGAGTGAGGAGAACACGATTAAACCAGAACCCTGGGGAATAAAACACGAGGAACAAAGAGGTTGGTCTTTATTCTTCATTCATCTTTAATGACTGCTTGTGATACATTAACATTAAGCTAACAAAGATTTAACCGGGTGCCTGCGGATCCCTAAAAAGTTTTACATTCCTTAATGTGAAAATAAGGGCTTAATTATCATTAAAGTGTCTTAAATCCACCTTTCAAATATCTTAAATATGCGATGGAACTGACAATGAGATGTATGTTTTATTTTCGCTCGTTGCTGTTTTAGAATCTTAAAACTGTTGAACCCAGAGCGCGTGAGACACATCAGATTCACTTTTAACATCAGTGCAATCTCAAACATTCTGTGGGCAATGTTTTACCTGTTTTTCTGCTGCTTTCCTCCTAATTAGTGTACCTTAATGACATTGTGTTATATTACACTGGCACAAAAAAGGTAAATATGACATGTTTTATCTCTTCTGTCTGCTTTTATTCCTTCACTGTTGGACCACGTGGTAATGGAAATTTATAGTTGTTATTTGCTAAGGTCTCCCATATAAATCTTTACATTTACCCTGCTGTAGTTTACTTCTTTTTTCCAGCTTATTTTTTGATGAAAATGTTTTGAAAATGGTATTAAACAGTATTAAATGTGATGTTCTGATACCTGCAAATACCTCATCAGATTCAGTGGCCCTAGTTATAAAATCTGTAAAATAATGTAGATTGGATTAATAAATAAACAGATGAAGAAAGTAAATTACTTCAAAATGCATCTGAGGTTTTTGTATTTTTTGAAAGTTACTGTGAAGAAACAATACCTACATGCCCATAGACTGAACAATACACATGCACGTGATGTTGCCACTTTCACACATTCATGTTTTTGTAGTTGATGGTCAGTATCATTTTAAATAACATGCACTTTGAACCCTGTTTTCAAAACTTTAAAGGGATAGTTCACCCAAAAATGAAAATTCTGTCATCATTTACTCACCCTCAAGTTGTTCCAAACCTGTATGAGTTGCTTTCTTCTGCTGAACTCAAAGGAAGACATGTTGAAGAATGTTTGTAACATTTGTAACACAAAACAACAGCAATTTGGGTTCAGTGTTTCCCCCAGGTTTGCGGCTTTGAGGGGGGGAGGGTCCGTTTTTTAAAACCTTTTTATTGGTTAAATAAAATTGTATTAATCAAAAAGCATGTCTAATTATTAAAATCATAAAACATCAATTTATTAAGAGTTTAACAAATATTACATGTTTAGGGCCCTATGAAATGTTTTATTTTTTCCAACCTTATGTTTTATTGTTACCAAATTCTGTTTTAACATGTCTAATTATTTGAAAGCATAAAAACAAGTTTAATTTATTCTTACAATAGCCTTATGATTTTTTTGCTCAAAAATTCTGTGTTGTGTATTTACATTTAAGGCATAAAACATTCATTTAATCTATCTTTTAAGTAATGAAAATTAAACAAATGAATTTTTTTGGAAAATAAAGGTCATATAATATTACAATTAAAACACTGAAGAAATATTTTGATTATTCCTTAAAAATAAGGTTTTAATAATTTTAGTAGTAGTAGTAGCAGCCTGATACATGCTGAACAATAGTAATTCTGCTGCAGTGCCTTCAAGTGAAACCGAACTTTTATTTTGACGGGTTGCCGTGAATAACTTTACATTTCTGTGATGACATGATGTGTATGACATGATGATAGTTTTACTCAAATGAAACGGTCAAATGC
>NW_015638033.1:922798-924158 GCF_001515625.1 Sinocyclocheilus rhinocerous | reverse complement strand
TACATTTCTGTGATGACATGATGTGTATGACATGATGATAGTTTTACTCAAATGAAACGGTCAAATGCTCATCAAGTGACTCTCAGAGTAGTTCTGGAGATGTTGTTCATGTATTGTTGTTCTCATTTAGTGAGACGGCAGACATATCACAGCAAACGTCACGTGCGCTTCAGGACGAGTGGTAAACAAAACCGCGCATCTGCGCCATTCATTAACACAGAGACACGCAGAATTCATATTTAAATAGTCGTTTTGCGGCTTAATATTTACAAATACTAGTTTCATACCATGAAAATCTCATACCGTTACAACCCTACATGCGATATTCATGCGCATCTTGTCAGTAAAGCCGGTTCTGTAATCAGTGGTAATCACCATTACATGCGTGCTTTCAGATGGAGCAGCATTTACTACACAGAGCCGTAGTTCTCTGAGAAGCTACGCAAATCCGCGTTCATAATCGCAGACGATATCATCGATAATATACGTCGATATTATGAAATCGTTCTGTGATAATGACAGCTGTTTGCGTAGCTTGTCAGTGAGCTACGGCTCTGTGTAGTAAATGCTGCTCCATCTGAAAGTTCGTGAAAATACCACATTTAATAACATGTTTTTACTCCAAACTCACTTCATAACGTCAGTCGAGTGTTTGAAATAAATCCTTCTGTGAGATGATGTGGCTTCTTACATGCAACCTATTTCATAGTATTCTAAGCAGTGATAAAGGCTATGTCGATTAGCATTGCATTATTATATACTTTATTATAATGAAAATTATAATAATAAGAACTCAGATAAACCATATATTGTCACAGTCGTGTGTTTATTAGTCACGTTGAATCAATGAAAGCAGTTAATCTTCTGTTTATTCAGCAACCGCTACAGGAGTTTGCACGCGAGAGCGCCCTCTATGGAGCTTATAATATGACAAAACTAATTGAATTTGTATTGTGTAAATTTGAAATATTGACAAGTGTCATTTAACAAAACTGAATATTATGTGGCATTTAACCAGTGGTTCTCAAACTTTTTTGGTCGCGCCCCCCTTTAAACCTATTTTAAAAAATCCCGCTTTCCCGAATCCCCATCCCACCTCAGACTACCAAATAATTTCACTAAACATTATGAAAAATTAATGCTTTTTTTTTTTATTTAAAAAAAAACACCTGCATCACTTGAAACATTGAAAAATAGCATAGAGAGAATAACTGTTATTATTATTATTATTATTATTCTCTCTGTTATTTATTTATTTTTTGTGGGTTTCATGCTGTCCACTAAGGCATAGGACACACACAGTATTGGTGACCCATACTCGGAATTTGTGCTCTGCATTTAACCCATCCAAGTGCACACA
>NW_015638033.1:919772-920854 GCF_001515625.1 Sinocyclocheilus rhinocerous | reverse complement strand
TTTTGTGGGTTTCATGCTGTCCGCTAAGGCATAGGACACACACAGGCTTTCCTCCTCACCAACGACATTAAACACCGTGTCTACACCGGACGCAATCGGCAAAATACAGTAGAACCCATTATAATCAGTGATGCTGTGTACACTGGATGCGACATGACAAAACCCGACATTAAACTGATGCCTTGTTCTATTTATAACGTACTGACACAAAGCTAAAATGATTTGCAACGGTCGCTTTGTCGCATCCAGTTTAGAGCTTTTTTCTGCTTGAACACAGTTCTGTATATTCATGTAGCTGTCAAAATTAATGTACAGCAAGTGTTTTAGAACCGATGCTAGCTGAAGCATGTTTTGGAGAAGTTTCTGAGGATCAGCATCAAACGCTTCAAATTCGCTTATTCTGACAGAGGATCTATTCACGCCTTACGATCGCTGAGTCTCCACACATTCAGAATGGTTTCATTTTTCACTTGTACTTTGGTGTGTTTAGTTATTCTGCATGGATCGGTGTATGCAGTCCTTTGGCGTCTCCCTGTGGTCTTTTTTGGTATGGCAGGTTGACTTGTGCTTATTTGTTAATGTTGTTGTATAATTAAGGTTTACATAATTTTAAGTACTTTTAAGTTGTAAAGAATATCTGCAGTGACATTTTTGCAAAGTATGTATTGATTTGGAGAAGAGGGGGTCCTTGGAGTAAAAAAGGTTGAGACCCACTGGCTTAGACAAATGTTTCACATGCTGAGAATTAGTGTTGTCACGGTACCAAAATTTCAGTATTCGGTACCAATACCAGTGAAAATCCACGGTTCTCGGTACCAATTTCGGTACCAAAGCAAAACACAAAAACATGCTAATTGAACAACATATTTATTAATAACGTTAAACAAAAATTAAATGTACAAAACCAATGCCATTCTTTATACTTATTTAAAAGTGTTTCAAGTTTTCCCACAAGTAATAAAAGTATGAAAAAAGTAAACAAGTTTCACCCAAAAGTTTAGTCATAGTTCTGCTGCCACTGAAAAACATCTGTAAACTGTTGTCTGTTTTAGGGTTTGCTGGTGTGTTTCAGGATCTTACTC
>NW_015638033.1:913770-918874 GCF_001515625.1 Sinocyclocheilus rhinocerous | reverse complement strand
TAACAACGAATATAAAAATATTAATAATAATAATAATAATAACAATAAAATACATGGGAGACTTACAAGACTTGTGGGATGGATAAAAAAAATCCTTAGTGTTGTACCAATTTCGGTACCAAAGCAAAACACAAAAACATGCTAATTGAACAACATTTTTATTAATAACGTTAAACAAAAATTAAATGTACAAAACCAATGCCATTTTTTATACTTATTTAAAATTGTTTCAAGTTTTTCCACAAGTAATAAAAGTATGAAAAAAGTAAACAAGTTTCACCCAAAAGTTTAGTCATAGTTCTGCTGCCACTGAAAAACATCTGTAAACTGTTGTGTTTTAGGGTTTGCTGGTGTGTTTCAGGATCTTCCTCAGTCTGCAGCTGTAAAAGCAAAGTATAATATACTTCAGTAAAGCAATGGGCTGAGTCTGATCAAATGCAACATTAGATAATTGACACCAGCTAAAATATAACTTTTCAGGAAATAACAAACCTCAGCTTTTATAATAAATTTAGATAAGATTACATATATTAAGTTAGGGCTGGACGATATGGCCAAAAATTGAAACTTACCTGCTTGAACTTGATCGGGGTGTTTTGTTAGTTTGATGCGTTTCCTCCTCTTGAGGTCGCCACTGCTTGTAAGAAGAGGTTGCCAGGTTTTCACAACAAAACCCGCCCAATCGCGTTTCGAGGGGGTCCCCCGTTAAAAATCGCGTTCCGAGGATAAAATACGCATGTTTTGGCGGGGTTCCCTGGGTAAAATTCGCATTCCAGGGGCTAAATATCACGTTAGTTGGGTCGTTTTTCAACCCGCGGACATGAAAAACAACCCACGGCAACAGTGCTAAAGCAGCCCAATTCCACGGGAAAACCGCGGACTTGGCAACACTGGAAGAGGATAGCTTTCGGATAGCGCATCAAGAACCGGGTACTCGGTACCACCGGTACTTAAAAAAACCTGGTACGGTAACGTTTTCATTTTTTTAGTACCGACTTGGTACCGAAATACCGGGTCTTTTGACAACACTACTGAGAATGTTAACCTAACATATGTTTATAAACCATAAATGTTTAAGAATCACTTAGGCTACCTCTGGATGATTCATGATCAGGTAGATCTTAAACCGCACGCTCACACCAGAAAACTACTAATTGGCCAAAATGCTTTGTTTGACTTTTAGGAGATCATCTACTCTTCCCTGTGGATTACCTCTGACCTACTTTCTATACAATCTGACTTTCTGCTTATTGAATTTAAGAATATTGAATTTGATGTTCCGAATTTCCTCTTCATCTTGAAAACTTGAAGCTGTATTTTTAAAAACGGGATATTTGATTTATTAAATGATTAAAGATTTCAGAACAAAAAATTTGCTGTTTGAAAATACATGTCTATAAAACTCTGCCATAAAAATATTCAGTTGTGTTAAATTTCAAATGTTTAATATTCAAGTTCAAAAAAATCAAATTCAGAACTTTGTTAAATGCCACATAATAAATGACACTTGTCAATAATTCAAATTTACACAATACAAACTCAATTTGTTTTGTCATATTATAAGCTCCATAGCCCTCTTGCCATCGGATGGAGATTTACCACTGATCACAGAACCGTGCTTCACTGACAAGATGCGCATGGACTTATCGTAGCTTTTGCCTCATTGTGAGTGATATTATCGAGATGTATCGTGCAGCCCTAGTGGAAATGGAAATGTTCAGTGCTTTAGCTATTTTCTTGCATTTTGTTTTCTTTTTGACTTTCTGTTTTGTGCTATTTTCTTGACTTTATATTTTGTGAAGCTCAACAATCTGTAGCTGCACATCAGAACTATATTCTTTGTTTTTTTCTCATTGTGATGGATGATTAAGAGAATTCAGCCTTTGTGTTCCTCATATTTATAATCCTGTGGAACAGGAAGTCATTGCTGGATAATTTCATGTTCCTAGTCACCCTGATGTGCTAAAAATGTAAATATGAATGGGAATATAGATCTTCAGAGATTTTACTCATAATAATTTCTAGAACTACAAATAATTGTGGCCAATGTGTATTAGAGAAAATATTTTCATAATGTGATTTTGTTGAAAAGTTGAATTTTTTTATATATATAATTTTTCTTTTTCTTTTTTTTACTTTTATCTTTTTCTTTTTGAAAGATCGAAAGGTCAAAAAATACAGGTTTATTTTCACAACCTTCTTTGATTATATTTTCTTAGGGTGCCAATATAATTCTGATCATGACTGTCTCTCTCTTTCTCTATCTC
The DNA here is from genome assembly GCF_001515625.1 of Sinocyclocheilus rhinocerous. Taxonomy (NCBI): domain Eukaryota; kingdom Metazoa; phylum Chordata; class Actinopteri; order Cypriniformes; family Cyprinidae; genus Sinocyclocheilus; species Sinocyclocheilus rhinocerous. Next base: position 916,607 of record NW_015638033.1, on the reverse strand, counting down.
TAAAACATCTGCTTTATGCATAAAATAATAAATAATAATAAGAAAAATTTAGCAAAACTGACAACAACAGCTGATTGCAAGAATTTATGCAAGAATTCATTACAAAGACATTTCTATGCATTCCTTTTCTTTTATTCGACACCTGATGTATGCAGTTTACTTTGCTTGCTTTAAAAAAGTTTTCTTTTGTTCAGTAATATTTTTGCTTGTTTGTTTGTCGTTTTCTTGCAGTCTTTTTTCCACTGCTATTGTTAGGGGCCAAGCACCGAAGGTGCGTAGACACTTATTGTATCAGTTAGAATTCTTCTTCTTCTTCTTCTTCTTCTTCCGCTCTTGAGTCTAGGCAGCCCATAGAACCGCTTGCAGGAAAGTTATGAAATTTGGCACACTGATAGAGCACCGTCTGAACAGTCACCATAGCAAATTTGGAGCCTCTAACTCAAACTCTCTAGCACCACCACTTGTCCAAATTTTCACTTATGTTTATACTAATAACTTTTGAACCGTAAGGCACAGAAGGCACAAATTATTTTTTCCTCTGAATACTTGGCTCATGCCGAGTCAAATGAACTCCAAAATGCAAAAATCGTAAGGTTTAGTTTTTTCGCTATTTTTAATAGTTCGAAAAACAAATCTTCTTCAGACCATGCTGGCAAAAATGTATGGAATTAAAGTTGATTCGTCCAACCGTTCTCGAATAACACGCAAACGAATTCTACGAAAAGCACGCAAAAATGTATGTGAGGCTATATCTCTGCAACGGTTTGGCGTATTGAGACCAAACTTGGTGTGTGTTATAACAAGCATGACCTGAGGTTACCTGCAGTGTTTTTCGGCTCAGTGCCACCTAGTGGTCAGGAGATATGAAAAATGGCTAATTATTGCTTATAACTTCTGAATGGTTTGACAAAACTTGTCTCTTTAGATTCAGTGGAGCATGCCGAGTCAAACCACACCCAATTTTGGGCGTCATGTAAGCCATTTTGGGCATTGGACATTTTGAATTTTGTCATAAAATGCTATAATTTACGAACTCATTGACATATCGTTACGAAACTCGGTATGCATCTTTGACACCATGCCCTGATGGTACTCAAAAAGTTTTGGGGTAATAATGAAATTTCTAAAAATGCATATTCTATGGGACGTCCCTTATAAAAACTGACCATTGCATTTTATACTTACTAGAAATTAGTTCTTTATAGGCCTCTGGAGTGAAATAAAGGCATATTATTTAACAAAGTAATTTCATTGTGAACTTATTTTGTTATTGGAGTTCACTTTCAGCGCAGATGTTAAACCTCACTTTATAAAAATGCTGTCAATCTTGTACAGTAAAACAAATGAAAAGCAATTCATGTATGTAGAAGGATGAAATACGTTATTTTGTCTGTTTTCTATTAATCCTGCTGTAACTCATCTACATAAAACAATGATTTGAAAGGTGAGCTTTAAAGAAAATTATAGTAACACAACCATCAAAGACACCAATAAATAACAGGGATGTTAATGCAAAAGTACAAAAAAATAAAAAATAGAGAGAGAAATGTCATCTTGTTATATTTTCTGTCAATTCTGGGCGTCTAAATGAAAAGTGCTCTGAAAGCGCGTTCTCTCCGTGTTGGTCCTGAATAGACCATAGTCATAGTAATACGTGCGCACACTCGTTTCAATCGCGGCTGGTTTGACCGTGTTCTTCTTAAATGCGGCTGGCTTGACTGGAGATGCCACCGGAAGTGGCGCTGCAACCTGACGCTGCCAACAAATATACCAAGTCTAATAGATAAACTAAGTTGGCTGAAAGAGCAATACTAGCAATTAGCACAAAACTATATAGCTATGTAATTGCTAAATAAGTTAATTGCATATTAGGCCATGTATTAGAAAAATTTGAATTAGTAGAATATCCAGTGTTATGAAAACTACATAGAATAAAGCCTATAGTGTATTTATGACAACCTTTTACGGTAATATGTTGCATTTATGGGCTACATAAATTTCACCTCAATAAATGTTAGCCTGGCATGAATGCAAATTCCCATGATAAACTTCTGGGATTTTGGAGCACCAACTTGTAAAAGTGCTTAACAGTAGCTCAACATAACTACAATGTGTTCTTTAATGGATTCACTGTCTTATTCTGCCCTCTAGTGGCTTATATTGAAATTAATACAAACCTTAACATAATGGGCCCTTTTTTAACGGTCTAAGCGCATGGTCTAAAGCGCACGGCGCAGGTGCACTCAGGGTGTGTCCGAATCCACTTTTGCTAATTTAACGGCGGGAAAACGGTCGGCGTGCCCGGGCGCATGGTCTAAACGGGTTGTCCCTATTCTCTTAATGAGTAATGGGTGTTTTTTGGGAGTAACGTGCAATAAACCAATCAGAGTGCCATCTCCCATTCCCTTTAAGAGGCAGTTGCGCTCGTGCCATGGTGGATTTGCTATTTACACGGCGGAATTTGCTAGCGCTAAGACAGAACGCGTCTCCAGAGATGAAACAGAGCTGCTCGTGCGTGAGCAAATAGGTATCCTAATTCTGACACATGCAATGGCTATCCATTATGACATGTAGGCATTTTTATATTCATGTAGCCTACACAATAATAATCTTTTACATTTTAATCTTTTATTGTTTCATGTTTAAAAATGTTTGTGTGCTGCTGCGCGTCCCTGTGTGTAATAAGCAAAGTGAACGCGCATTGTGGACCCGCCCAGAGGCGCATTTTCTACTAATGCACTCTTTAAATAACAAAAAAAATATTGCCGTATTACAGTATACAGTCTATTTTCAGTTCCTCAAAATAGCAACGCGCCAACAATGCGCCTGAACACACC
>NW_015638033.1:911026-912132 GCF_001515625.1 Sinocyclocheilus rhinocerous | reverse complement strand
CATGCAATAAACCAATCAGAGTGTCATCTCCCATTCCCTTTAAGAGGCAGTTGCGCTCGTGCCATGGTGGATTTGCTATTTACACGGCGGAATTTGCTAGCGCTAAGACAGAACGCGTCTCCAGAGATGAAACAGAGCTGCTCGTGCGTGAGCAAATAGGTATCCTAATTCTGACACATGCAATGGCTATCCATTATGACATGTAGGCATTTTTATATTCATGTAGCCTACACAATAATAATCTTTTACATTTTAATCTTTTATTGTTTCATGTTTAAAAATGTTTGTGTGCTGCTGCGCGTCCCTGTGTGTAATAAGCAAAGTGAACGCGCATTGTGGACCCGCCCAGAGGCGCATTTTCTACTAATGCACTCTTTAAATAACAAAAAAAATATTGCCGTATTACAGTATACAGTCTATTTTCAGTTCCTCAAAATAGCAACGCGCCAACAATGCGCCTGAACACACCTCTTTTTTAGACCCTGAGCGCTCAAATGCATTTGCTCAATGAGTATGTCGAATTAATGACTTAATATCTTGAAATAACGAGATAAGTTTTCCTTTTTTTTCCCCTACCATAAGTTTTCTTTTTTTTTTTTTCACCATGTGGTTCAGGGCTTCCGTAGTATTTAACCTGATCACGTTTAATAAAAAGACATTTTAAGTTTCTAATTATAATGCCGCATGTCCACGATTATTCAAACGACAAACAAACAGCGAGCAAAGAACATTTACATTATCAAATAATTTAATAATTCAGTCTAGCGTGAGTGTAAGCACTCTTAAAAAAAGCTCCAGTTTTAATCAGTGATGTTGTCTGCAGTATATGATGAATAAATCTCTTATTTACATCACATGTACATCTGCGCTTTGTTGTTTCTGATGAGAGAATTCGCCAAAGTGCAGAATTCAGTCAGCGAGCGTGCTCTCTGACCATAAGTCAGCAATGTTAATATTTAGTAAAATCCCATTAAATAATAGAAATAATAAAGAGATAATTATTGAACTAAAATCACAAAGCACACGTATATATTTGTTCTCATATAATTCTGTCTTCATTAAAAAAATCCCCCACTGTGGCCCCGCCCCTGCAACATCAAACCCCC
>NW_015638033.1:909893-910698 GCF_001515625.1 Sinocyclocheilus rhinocerous | reverse complement strand
CCCGCCCCGCCCAGATAAAAATGTTCCCGCGTCTATGACGCTTTTAATTTTCATGAATTCTTGTGAACAGGGATTGTTTTGACAATGTTGTCATCTGTATGAAAACTAAAGAAAAAATTTCAGCTTGCTGACGTGTTGAAATCCTTTTGTTCTCCAAATGTCCCAATTGATTTTCAGCATTTTAATGTTTTCATTTTAGGCCTGATGAACGTGAAAGAAGAACAAGATGTGAATGAAGTGGAGGAGAAATATCAGTGTCAGAATGCTCATAATGTCATCATTGGAGAAACATCAGTGAGTTGCTCCAAAATTGAAAAAAGTTGCTCACAACGAAACATTCAAAGAAAAAAAGTCAAAAGGCCTTTCAGCTGCTCTCAGTGTGGAAACGCATTCACTCGTAAAAAATACCTTAATAATCACATGAGTATTCATAATAGAATAAAGACTTTCACCTGCTCTGAGTGTGGAAACACTTTCAAACAGAAAAGAAGACTTGACGAACACATGACGATTGTTCCTAATGGAAAAAGGGCTTTCACCTGCTCTGAATGTGGAAATACTTTCACACGCAAAGAAAGCCTTAAGAATCACATGAAAATTCATGCTTTGCTTGAGGGCCATTCCAAGAGGGAAAGCAAAAAACCAGGAAGGCCTTCAGTGGAGGGGGGAAATGCCACAGAGGCTCACTGAGCGCCACTGGCTCTGCGTTGCTGATGATCGGCCAGATTGCGTCGTTTGTTCTGATCGCGCACGCTCTAAGGGCCGCCGGCAGACAAAGTACAGGTGCAGTCAGTGTGGGGTAGGT
>NW_015638033.1:908194-909795 GCF_001515625.1 Sinocyclocheilus rhinocerous | reverse complement strand
AGAGGTCTAAACATTTCATCCATTGTGTGACAGTGTCACACAGGACACATGTTTTAACCTGCTCAATATATGATAATTCTTGGAGAAAATCAACAGCAGTTCAGAGTATGAAAAGACAATGCAGAAAAGCTGAGCGGCTGTGGCGGAAGACAAAACTTGAAATTCACTACAGCATCTATAAAGACAGCCTTCGTGCTTTCAATGTGGAACTAGTCACAGCTAGACAGAGTTTCTTCTCAAACCTTATAAAAATCATCAACCTGCTACCTTGACGCACTTCCCACATCTTTTTTTAAAAGTGTGTTTAACTGTTTAGAAGCAGGGCCCGTGTTTATCAAGCCTCTGAGCATTACTCTCTAGAATGCTGCTAAGAATTGACTTGTGTAAAAAAAATCTTGGCTTAAAGCTAAGCTTAAAAGTTAGTTATCAAGCATCTCCGTTGTAGTTTAAGCAAAGTGTAGGACTAAATCTTGTGTTAAAGTGTCAGTCTTAAAGGGGTCATATGATGCTATTTTAAAGATTATTATTTTGTCAGTTTTTTTTTCATTTAGTTCTTAACTTAGATATAATTTAATTGCTTTTATTTATACGCACCATTATGTACACCCTAAAAAAATCTGTAAAATGTAATATGGCACAATGTACTGTAACATGGAATTTTCTGTATTTATTTGTAACGTTATTTTATAGATTTACTGCTTAAGGTCTTTGCACACTGAGTCCGAAATTTTCGCACGTTGAAAAATAAATACGACCTCATGTTGTCAATCATGTTTACACACTGCCTCCGAAACTTTCGTCCGTCATAAAAAAATTCGGATCAGGTTCGATTTTCTGCGTTTTCGCATCCGTAGCATGCATTTTGATAGGAAAGGATGGTGAATACGAGAATACGAAAAAACGGAAAAACGCATGCGAAAATTTCGGACTCGGTGTGCAAAGACCTTTAGAGTTGATTCACGACACTGTACCACAAACAGGATTTTGGATGACTAAATACGCATGGACCAATCACTGAATAGATTTCCTCATTTAAGAATATTCTCAGATAAATTCACATTGAATGGTTAAATTCATAATAGGAGTTTACATTCAACACACATTTGACAATAAATAATTTTCAAGAGAATACATTATGGTAAGGAAACGAATCGTCATCACAACCTTCAATTTAGGGTCGTGCCGGTGTACCGACGAAACATGCTACCTATCAGATTGTGCTACCAAAAATATATTTGCATTGATTTAAGGGTAAGGGTACACAGTAAAAGACGCAGTGTCAATTTAACACTTAAAGTGTCGATTTTAACACTACTAAAGATCATATATGGTCCCAATCTGTCTAGTGTTAAAAGTACACCGTTCGTAGTGTTGAATTTTTAGTGTTAATATAGCACCTTACAGTGTTTGTCCACAGAATAATTACACATTATTAAATAAAAAGCGTCCCGCACGAACCTCTAGCTCCGCCAGCAGGACCTCAGTTTCAGACTCTGTAAAGTTTTTTTTCTTTGTGCTCGTGCTTGTGCTTCAAGCATAGAAATTCAGATATTGGCGTGTGCTCTTTTATATGGTAATGATATTAATTAGGGGGCGTTTAC
>NW_015638033.1:904754-908002 GCF_001515625.1 Sinocyclocheilus rhinocerous | reverse complement strand
ACGAACCTCTCTACCTCCGCCAGCAGGACCTCAATTTCAGACTCAGTAAAGTTTTTATTTTTCTTTGTGCTCATCATTCTAAAGCATAGAAATTCGGATATTGGCGTGTGCTCTTTTATATGGTAATGATATTAATTAGGGGGCGTTTATAAGGCGGAGATCTGACACCTGTCACCTGCGCACAATTTCAAGCTCATGTGTGATTTATAAACGTCACATCTGGAAGAGAGGCGTACGCATGTGTTTTTGTGCGCAGGTTCGTTTTCTCTGAATCGCACTTATGCACTTTTGAGAAATTATCCTAGAACAAATTTAAGACTGATTATACGCAACATTTCATAAATGAGGCCCCCGGTGTTGTTTTAATGCTTTAAGTGTTATTAATAAAGTATTCTTTTCAGTGCAAACAAAAAAATGCTATTGTATGGTGTTAATGTACAAGATTAGACATAAAATCAAGAGTCTTCAGACAGATGTATACATCTCAACATTTAACAAATGGGCAAAGTGGCAACTTTAAACCATATATCAGATGTGTAGAGGTTAAGTAGTCAGGTCACATTCATTAAGTGTTGCACATAAAATAGTTAATAAAACACAAAATCATCAAATTTACCTAGACATGAACAAATATGACAGGTAGATTTGACAGTTGTGTAGCATCCATGAATGATGTTCCTCGTTGTCCCATCAGCGAGCAGGTATGGCTGTGTGGTCTCTTCTATGCAATCAAGATGTTCTTCTTGTTGGTGCCTGCAGATCAAAGACAAAAATAACACTCAAGGTCAGCTCTCCAACTGATTTTATTTACATTAGTCTTTCATATACAACCCATCTGGCAATATTTTGAGGCAGACAATAGGTAGTGACAGAAATGTCCAAATGTACCTTTTTGAAGATATTTTACACTATGGGGTATTTAACACCCCTGGTGTTGTTTTAATCCTTTAAGTGTTATTAATAAAGTATTCTTTTCAGTGCAAACAAAAAAATGCTATTGTATGGTGTTAATGTACAAGATTAGACATAAAATCAAGAGTCTTCAGACAGATGTATACATCTCAACATTTAACAAATGGGCAAAGTGGCAACTTTAAACCATATATCAGATGTGTAGAGGTTAATTAGTCACATTCATTAAGTGTTGCACAGAAACATAAAATAGTTAATAAAACACAAAATCATCAAATTTACCTGGACATGAACAAATATGACAGGTAGATTTGACAGTTGTGTAGCATCCATGAATGATGTTCCTCGTTGTCCCATCAGTGAGCAGGTATGGCTGTGTGGTCTCTTCTATGCAATCAAGCTGTTCTTCTTGTTGGTGCCTGCAGATCAAAGACAAAAATAACACTCAAGGTCAGCTCTCCAACTGATTTTATTTACATTAGTCTTTCATATACAGCCCATCTGGCAATATTTTGAGGCAGACAATAGTTAGTGACAGAAATGTCCAAATGTACCTTTTTGAAGATGTTTTTCAGCTTGATAGGAGGACATGTTTCCAGGTCCCTTGCAGCCTTGTGGTGATGGTGGAATCAAATGAAGTAGGAGACCAATTGATGCAATATCGCTGTCCCATTCTAAATAACAGATATGACAACTTTAGCAAAAAAATGCATGAACACAGAATATAGATAAAGCATTAATATAGATAATCTTATTCTGAAATATAGTCTAACCTTAGACATCGGTTTCATCCTCCTTTACAGCTGATTCCGAGGTCAATTGGGTCCTTGAAGGTCTTGAGAGAAGCCAGGAACTTGGCTTCTTGAAAAGAAAAAAACAATCAATGACAACAATATCTCTCTCAGGAGCCATTCTGCTAAGCTGATTGTGTAGTCACACAGCGGCTCTGTTCACACCTGGCATTAGCATGCATCTTGGGTGACACATATGGCCACATTCTTTTATTACAGGCTTAGTTCAAAAATAAAAATTTCATCGTTTACTCAGCCAAGACTTTTGTTATCTTTGAAACACAATTGAAGATATTAGAATATAAGTTTTCTGTCCCTTGAATAATGGTCCAAGCAACTACCACTTTGATACTTCATAAAGAGATCTGATCCATAAAGAGAACTAATTCATACGTATCGTGGTTTAGTCCAAATTTTCAGTTTTTCTGTTTATGTTCCCTGATCAATGTTTAAATGTGAGAAGAAAAATTCAATTTGTTCATTGTAAAGCGATCGAGTCTCTTCAGAAAATTTGGACTAAACCGCTCGATTCATTTGGATTAGTTTTATGATCTCTTTATGAACTTCAAGTATCAAAGTGGTAGTTGTGTAGATTGTTTTGGGTCAACTAACCATTTATCTTTTTGCAGTTTGATATCTTAAATTAATAATTAGTAAATTCCAGGTGTGAACATAAGCTGATATTGTGTGCCTGCCCAGTTCAACTTTAATTTTTCATATTCATTTGTGCGTTTTAAATTTGTATTGCACATAGAATAACATATAAATGACAGACTCACAATTCTGGCGTCATCTTCAGCATTCTGCTCCTTTCTCGAAGGGCTTCCATCACTCACACTCAGTGTCATCAGACTCACAGTTTGCAATCTTATGAGAGGAGCTTCCTTCACTTGACACTGCAGACGTCTGGGCCAATTCTATTGAAAAAGGATTTAAAAAAAAAAACTTATTTCAGTCATTTAAATTTACATTAGGACTGTAAATATGGTAAAATAATTGTGATTACCCCTAATTTTGAGTATGCTGAGAACTGTCTATAATACGGGTGTCAAATCATAAACTTATTTTTATTTACATCCTTCATTCTAGGGTCAATTAAATGAAACATAATACAGTTGTCAAATCGTAAACTAATTTTTATTTACATACATCATTCTAGGGTCAATTAAATTAAACATTGTGCAATATTCACATGGAGGCCTGAAACAATTTAAGTATTTATTTAATCTGATTATTAAATACATTTGTATAATTTTAATGAGTAACATGAGTAATAAGGCATCTTAAAATTAACAGGGTACTACATTAGAATACATTAACACGTTTTAAGAATTTATCTTGCTATTAATTTATTTTTTATAATGTGAAAAGAAAATACAGATAGATTCAGACATATTTCTCCATTAAAACTTTGTATATCTGGACATATTTAGGACATTATTTAATCAAAAATAGCATGCCATATGAATTGATGAAGACTGGTTTCAAGCTAAAGTACCTGCATGCTCTGCCAGTGGGCACTGAAGGAAATTGAAAGACTGACGG
>NW_015638033.1:899383-904395 GCF_001515625.1 Sinocyclocheilus rhinocerous | reverse complement strand
TCAAAATTTACAGCAGGGCATGCAAATTCAGTCAGTTTTTGGCCAGACAAAAACTGCAAGCAAGCTGAATGTAAATGTAAGTCTCTGTAAATCCACTCGCTTGACAGCAGGTGGCGCTTATGGAAAAGCTGAATTAGAGCTGTTTCCCGTAACCTTTGGACAAAGCAGTATTGCGATTAAGAACACTTCCTTTTAGGTATTACATGGAGCGAAGATGAAAACAAAATGCCATCGAATCGTTTCTGAAGACAGTTAGAACCTTCAGAGGTACATTCATATAATTAATTCATTCATATTTTCATTTGTATAATTCCCTTAGCACTCTTTTAAAACCTCCCAGCTTTTCTACCTTGTTTTCACTCAAAACGAAACTACTCTGCTGCTGTGCGCACGTGAGACTGTTACTGAAAACTGTGCTTTATGCTGGACAGTATTTATTTATCGTGAGGTGTTCAAATCGCGGTATTCTAATACGGTTTGAATGATAATTAAAAGATGAAACGGTAATACTAACCGTGGGGAATTTTATCATGATTTATCATCAATCCGGTAATCGTTACATCCCTAGTGGGCACTGAAGGAAATTTAAAGACTGACGGATTTACAGTTTAACGTACCTTTAACTCACTTTCACGATGCCTACATAAACCTAATTGTCATAAGGAAAACTTGATGGTAGCGCGTTTGTAACGCAGTTCACACTTAAGCCTATGGCGAATGGAAGTTTTTAAACGCGCTCTAATTTCAGAGTAAGGCATTAGATAAAGTCAATAAAATGACTGGTAAATGTTCCTCGTTATGCAAGCTCTGTCTGCAGAGAGACTGCTCGTTTGCAGCGGGCGAGACGGACACTTCAACACGGTGTTATGCGTCACAAAAACTAAATAGTTAGCGCGTAATGTTTAACAGTCCCACTATTACCGTTTCAAAGCATGGAAACTGCGAAATGCCACACTCAATGCTTTCAAAAACAAATATAAATTTACCATTTGATGAATTCTTTCATTTGAGTAGAAAACCGCCCAGTAAAGTTATTTTACACGTAATCACCTTTTTTCAGGAAATCGAACCGAGATGAGAAACTTTCACACTCTTCTGTAACTTAATGTTACTGCACCTCAGGAACTTAACACTAAACCTGACAAAAACACGCGCAGTTAGTAATTTCTAAACGTGTTAACCACCAATCCCATTTTGAGTAAAATTATCAAAAAAACTGTTTTTCCCGTGTACTTTAATAAAGAGAAAAGCAATCCAACTTACCGTCTCGGTCGCTTGAAGAAAAAATGGTGTCATCGCTTCCCGAGGCAGCGGTCATTGAAGCGCGGAGTCCAGACAATTCGGCGGGTTTTTTATTCCGCACTTTCAGTGTAAAAGTGAAATTACACCATATTACACCACTGAACACGAGTACTGTTTAACACTGTAGATTGTTAATTCAACTCTTTGGGAATTAATAACTTTTAACACTGCAAATATTACACTGCTGATTTTACTGTGTATGATATGTGCTAAGATATCATGTGTGGGGTAATATTGACCCCAGGATACATCTCAGAAGATGTCAAAGTTGCTTTGAAGTCAATTTGATCCCAAACACAACAGGAGAGTTAATATATTTACAACAGGGCTTATTGTTCATCCATGTAGCCAAGTAGTGGGTGATCTACAGTTGTAACTGTAAAAGGTTTGTGCTGAGCACAATTAGTGAATAACTATGTAACTGTGCTTCTAGTGTACGCTGATCAACTAAAGCAGAAGAGAAAGGTTATGCCTGTTATTATGACAAAGTGAGGAAGACCTTTCTCTCTGATGAATTCTCAGCTGTTTGGATGCACTACAATGAAAAGGTTTGTTTTTGCATGATTTGAGTCAGCTATGGAATTATATTAAATCAGAAATAATACATACTTATTTTTCAGGATAACCTTGATAAAGCTACATTCCAGGATCAGTTTGATTATCTTCAGAAAAAGATGAAGCTATCTTGCTCCTGTCGTTTTGGGGACATGGTAATAACAACACTTTTTTTATATACAGAGTGTATTAATAAATGTATTCAATTCTCTTTTCTTGTAATTGTCACCAATACAAGATTGAACAGGAATGCGTTCAGATTTGGAATTCATCAGTATTGGGATCTGTTTTTGGTGTTTTTAATCTGACTTTCCTTTAGACAATTGGTAAAAATCCAATCCGTGAGTTTTTGAAAAACACCCCTCGGACAGTTCGACAGACGACTAAAGCTCAGATGTTGGTGTTAACTGATTTAACCTCTAACCACGAAGTCACTTTCAAAATCTTGAAGCACCAAATTGAAACAGAAACTGATGCAGGCAAGAGACAAGTTCTGATCAGAAAATATGAAGCTCTTCATCAGGTTTGCAGTCTATTTATTTAATACAGTACATCATTTATGTAACTAATATCTCAAGCTCAATACTTTAGCTATGTTTTACTGGGTAAGAAAAAAGGTCTTCTATAATCTCATAACCATGAAAAACGTGAGCTTTGAAACTTTGTGTTTCTGTATCCACCAATATTATGTCAAACTACAAATTAACTGAACATTTTCAGTTATTCGGGTATTCAGTTATTGAAATTCACATTGTGTTGCTTGAAGATCCTTAATGTTATTCTAATGTTTTCTTAACAAGATTAATTATTTTGATGTGCTTTCTGATTAAAATACATGAATTGTTATCTTACAGACTAGAGCTCAAATTGAACGAACAGTTGAAGCTATCAAGCGTTGCTTTCCTGGAGCTGTAGTTGAGGATGAACTGGTTGGATATTATAGGTCTGCGAAAGATTTATTTGCTTTTAAAACTGTTGCTGAGCATTTCAGGACAACCTGTTTTAACTGGCACGAGGAAGAGGTGAACAACATAAAGATGACCCTCTCATTGGCTATATGCACATACTCATATTGTCTGTTTGTCTTTTTCTTGTTTGTCTCTCACACAGTTTCTGATCACCTTGTCCTACATGCGTGTATTTGCTCGTCTCTGTACATATGGGTTTGGAGCGGAGAGGTGTGTCTCTACAAGTACAAGATTCTAGAAAAAAACTAAAAAAAATATGTAAAATATATTTGAACAGTTAGTAATTTGACAGTTTCTACAATCATTTCTTAATTGTAATTTAACAGTCATTATAAACTTTTTGGTATTGATATAGAAGATATTGATCTTAAATGTTTTCTTAATTACCAAGTATGTTTTTCTTTGTTGTAGAATCATAGAGGTCATAACAGCAGTCTCCAGTGAAAGCCTCAGTGTGTTCCTATAAACAACATGCTTATGAAAAATCTAATGGCATGTGGAGTAAATCTGCACAAATGAAGTCAGTCTGCCAAAAACACGGCTTTACTACAAGCCAAGCGCTAAACTTCTGTGTATATTCATCTGACTTTTTGACCTAAAATAGCCATGAAGCCAAGAACATATTTTTTAAATAATATACTGAACACATTTACAAGTAAACAATGTAGGTTTGATTTAGTTTATACACAGTTCTATGATTTCAAATGGATGAATATTTTGGAGGGGGCTCTGCCCCACCTACCCTTACGAAAAAGTATACTTCTACTTCATTTTATGAAGTATACTTAAGTAATGTTGAAGTATATTTTAAGTATACTTCAAGTAGTAAGTATACTAACATCTATGTACTAGTAGTATACTTGTAAGTGTACTATTTGAATTCCACTTGGGACTAAATTGGCCCACTTTTTAGTACATAAAAGTATACTTTTAAGTGTACTATAAGAGTAACAGTAGTAAACTTTGCACAACTAGTCCACACTTACGTTTTTCATTTGTACTGCAAGTGAACTTATGAGTATACTAGTAGTTTACTATTTTAATACTTGTAATAAATGACTAGATTATAAAAGTACACTTTGACGTATACTCACTAAACTACAAGTTTACTGGTTTTATACTGCAAGTATACTTGCAGGTGTTCTGTTAGTGCACTCTTAGTTAACTAGTAGTTTACTATTTTTGTACTGCTGGTATACTTGCAAGTGTTCTTTTACTGTACTCTCAGTAAACTACTACTGTACTACTTTTATACTACAACTTTTCTTAAAGTGAACTTAACATCATACTTAGTTTACTACTTATTTATTATTTTTGCACTTTAAGTACACTGCAATGTTCATTTACCTATTAATTTTTATACTTGACATATACCTTTTAATTGTACTTTAAATTTGAAGTAAAATCTTATGTACGCTATCAGTGGACTACACAAAAAATCACATACTCAGAATTACGAACATAAGCGAGAGCAAACCTGAGATTGTTGTCTGTGGACCCCCAGGTGCTGTCTCTGATATCACTATTAATCTAGATTCTGTCATCAAACATTCATCCTTTTGCTAAAAACTTTGGTGCGATTTTTGACACAGATCTGAATTTTGAAAAACAGATAAGTGCTGTGGTGAAGAGCAGCTTCTTTCAACCAAGGCAAATAGCCAAATTAAAGTCTATGCTCTCGTTTAAGGATTTGGAGATAGTTACTCACGCCTTCATCACTTCCAGACTTGATTATTGCAATGCGCTTTATATGGGTCTCAATCATTCATCGCTGAATCGCTTGCAGTTGGTCCAGAACGCAGCCGCGAGGTTTCTGACTGCTACTAAGAGGGTTTCTGACTGGTACTAAGAGGAGAGAAAGCATTTCTCCTGTCCTAGCATCTCTTCATTGGTTACTGGTGCAGCATAGGATCCATTTTAATATTGTGTATAAAGCGTTAAATGATCTAGCCCCATCATAAATGTCCCAACTTCTCAGCATTCAGCAATCCTCTCGCTCTCTCAGATCCTCTGATAAACTTTTCTTGCATATACCTCGCTCTCGCTTGAAATCTAAGGGGGATCAGGCTTTTTCTGCAGCCGGTCCTCGAGTAAGGAACAGCATACCTCTGGACATTAGATCTGCGCCTTCCCTTCATGTTTTTAAATCCCGCCTGAAGACTTATCTGTATTCCTTGGCTTTTGGAT
>NW_015638033.1:889085-898988 GCF_001515625.1 Sinocyclocheilus rhinocerous | reverse complement strand
CATGTGAGTACTAAACTAAGTTCTCATTCACACACAAGTTTACGTTAAAAACACGCATGAGTTACAAAAACAGTCAGTTATGTCTGTGAAGGTAAACAGAACGTCACCAAGTGAGAGAAATCAGAAAACCATTCACAAATCCAAACTGATGATCCCAAATGAGACTTTTATGGATTACAGGATTTTCACAACATTTTTGGAATGTTCCTTTTTTGGTCCACGTTGGAGGTCATTTAACACGATCACTGTCACCTACAATGGCAAACATAATTTTGTAAAAAAAAAAAATTTTTTAAGTTTATGAGTAATGTGTAGGAATTTATTTTATTTTATAATTAATTTCCCTTTAATTAAATGCACTCACCAAGTATAGCATCAAGTTTCATGCTATAAAGCTGTGGCTTTGATTCCACGTCTTTGTGCGCCCCGACTGTCTCCCTGTCAAACCTGAATGAGACAGAGTTTCCCTGCCATAGACAAGCACAGCAAGGGCCCCGATGTACACTGACGGATTGGAAAGGATCTGAAGTCTGCAGAGAGTTAAGCTTTCGCTTGGGGACCTTGACATCACAACCCGGCATGAGAAACACCTGAAAAATAATCAGTTAGTTTGCAATTGGTTATACATTGATGTTAGACACTAAACGAATGAGAAGATAATGAAACACATTCCCTGGGATATATACTTAGTCATCATCTGTACATTAACGCAAATAAACTAAGTTATTATTCCCCAACCAAACAGGAACTCTGAGAGACATTCCCACATTTCCCAATAAAATTAACGAGGGTGCAAAATGCTCCTGTGCAATGTAAGAGAGAGTTTGGCCACACTTTTTATTGGCTCCACAGCATTAACTGGTTCATAGGCAAATATGGGAATGCCTCCTAGATTTCCTGAGGTTAGGCAAAATTCAGAATTACCACTCAACATGCACACTCACCATACAGTTGAATATGCAGATTTTTCAGGTAATGTGTATAATTAGCAACAAGTTGATTTACTGGGACATTGTATAATCATCTTCCCACATGGACCGTAATGCTTAAACGCATGTGTATCATCGGACAGCACTTGAGGAGAAACACATGCAGACACTGGTAAGTCTACAGATGTTGAAGGTGTTGCACTTGAGAAAATATAAAATTTTTCACAAACGAATAAAATATTAATATGATAAACTATGACTGAGTAACAAACATTTAGTTTAAGGTAGAAACAAGTATAATGTCAATATACTGGATCCATGAATTAGTTCTTAAAGTGACAACAGTAATAACCCTGCAGCTGTCTGTCATTCATGTTAATCAAACAACATCTTTTGTAGGCTATTACTTACCCGAGTAATACTGTTAAACCTGTCTAAAAAAGCACAGGTAACTTCATTTGTATGTTTGTTTTATTAGGGCTCAAACCCTAGAGGGCACAAGGCTTTATTGTTTTACTAAAGATTATTATTATTCTTTTTCAATCATTTGAGTGCATGTTTATCATTAACATGCTCAAAAACAGGATGTCGGATATTTTGGTCTGAATGTGGATTCTTCTGTGAATTTTTAACTACTCCTCCATCATACTGTTCACACCAAACATTGGCTACATGATGCCAAAACACTGAGGAACCTAAACTTAAAGAACTGTCCCAACTACTTTTTGAAATGTGTTGTAACCATCAAAATGTTTACATTTACAAAATACTTTTTTTTTTTTTTTATACAGTTGGTCAGTGAAAACATTGGAAATCTATTCTTTTTACTTTTGTCAATTAAATAAAAGTTAAAGAGAATTAACAAATCACAGATTCTTAATGCATTGCATTTTACAAAACATCCCGACTTTTTCTGATTTGGGGTTGTAGTTTTTGTCGAAGTATCAAAATTATATATCTTATGTATATCAATCTTAAACGCTAAACATTCTTTCACACTGGTGAATTTACAAATAGTTTAAAATTAATTTGCTTTGTATAATAGTGAATCATTCAAACATTGCTGTTTCCTTTTTTTTTTGCATGCAAACTCATCAAGGGCGAGAAAGCTGACAAAGACTACCTAGTTCTCATCACGTTTTGCTTTTGGATGTATTATAAAATGACGACTATTAAACATTTTTTACTACTTTACTGCACTGAAGTATAAAGTTTAGCAAGTGTAAGAAATATCAAAGTCTCATGTCATTTAATAAATAAATAACATAAGACCAGACACCAATTGCCTAGTAGGGTTAACTATTTTACTTTTTTAACTAGTTAACTACAAATGAAATAATTTTTAATGCTATAATAAATAAATAATAATGCATTAAATACATTTAAATATTTTTAGATTAGAGGGTTGTATTTGAGCTTGCCTCTCCCGTTTGGCCCAGTACTTCCGGGTATCTGTGAGCAGATGCTTGGAAAACTCTTGAATCCATACTATGGTAAGTGCACACTTTATGCTTTGCGCACTTTCTAAAATCCACATAGCTGGTAAGTGTGCACGTTATGCTTTGCCCACTTTTCTGGAATCCGGTATGGTAAGGGTTACGCGTTATTGACCTTGTTACCTTTCTCCGAGTTGGTTTAGACCCCGGTACCTTGGGCTCCAATCATCTAGTGTGTCTCTGTCGACACACTCTGGAAGCATCGCTCCCCTACGCTGTAGGTCAGCCCCCCTCTCGCTGAGAGCTGGGTTTGTGCTCCCTCAGCCAAGGTAAACTACTGCTAGCCGTTCCAGCATTGGAACATGCTGTAGGTAGAGCTCCCTTCTCGACTGAGAACTGGGTGTGTTGCTCCCACAGCTAAGTAACTGCTAGCTGTTCCAGCTTTGGAACATGCTGCAGGTCGAGCCTTCTCTTGTTTGAGAACTAGGGGTGTTGCTCCCTCAGCCAAGTAACTGCTAGCTGTTCCAGCTTTGGAACATGCTGTAGGTCGAGCTCCCTCTCGATTGAGAGCTGGATGTTTGCTCTCTCAGCAACAGATTTACTGCTAGCCACTCCAGCATTATAAGCCTTACAGGGTGTTGCTACTAGGGGTCTGTTGAGACAGTTCCTTCAGCACATACAGAGCGTGCGGTAGCCCCTGTGTGACAGGCCAAGACTAGTATGATTCTAGGCTCTTGGTCGTATTCCCTTAAAGGAATTTATTCCTGATTCCAAGCCTTGAGCTCTACCCCGGGCCCAGGAGTTCTGGCCCTAACAGGTAAGTTTTTTTGGGGTATGTAGCCTAGGCCTTTGGCCGTAGGGAATAACGTCACTGACAGCCGTCTAACGTCCCAGGGGCAACTCCCATAGCAATATGGTAGATTTGGTACTTAGTGCTCGCCATGGTTCTGGCATGCACTCCCCTCAGCATGGTGGCGTGGGTATACCGTTCCCCATAGCGACCCCTAGAGGACGCAGTTCGAAGTTCCCTTGAAAGGGAACATCTCAAGTTACTTATATAACCATGGTTCCCTGAGTGGGGAACGAGACACTGCGTCCTCTAGGTTTCTTGCCATGCTTCAGACGCAAGCTTCAGACGAAGAAAAGGATGATGTGTTCTCCCGGCGCCTATTTATACTATAGTCGCACCGGTAGTGACGTCATGGCTGTCGCCGGCCAACGTGTTGTTGGTGTTTTTTCAATGTATGCTTCAGACACGGGTCACGACGAGGCGTTCCCCATAGCGACCCCTAGAGGAAGCAGTGTCTCGTGTTCACTACTCAGGGAACCATGGTTACATACTTAGCCTGAGACGTTATTCTGCATCCCTTAATGCACAGCTTTATTTTGACATTGATTCGTCATGGTTTTGTTCCGTCCATTGCTATGATTGACAGTGATAACTGTGGCAAAGGCATTCAAAACAGTTTAGCAGATTCACTTCTGCAATTACACTGTGAATGGATTACATAGAGAAACTGAACAAAGGACGCTCCCTTTATAGCACAACTGACTGAGATCTCTCACGTGAAAACTCCTGTTATAATCAATGACTAACTACACACTGAACAATCAATCTCTTATTTATATGGTGCCTGTGCTTTTTTGTTATAACGGGAGCATTTGTGAGCGTGTAGAATTCAGTAATCTTGTGAGACTTTACGAATCAGACAAATTACCTATTTCTGGATTAAAAACAGCAAATTTTGCAAAAAAACTTTAACGATACCCCTCACATATACTGACAGATTTTCAAATCAATTTGATACTGATTCACAATCTCTGGATTCAATTCAGTATTCATTCATTTGAAAATATACAAAACAGTACATGTCAATTTTTCTTAAGGAAAAAGTGTTGTGATGACATTAGTTATTGAGAGACTAAACTCACCTGCTCGATGCGGCCTTTCCGTAGCTCCAACACGGCCAAGTTATTGTAAGCTTCACCGTGGTTATTGTGAAAAGCCAAGGCCAGTTTAAAGCACTGGTAAGCCAGAGTCAAGTCACCAATGCCCTGCGGAATAGAGAGAGAGGAGAAAAGCCTGAAACGTCCATAATTTATTAATTAATAACTTGGGTCATTACAGACTGACATTAAGATTTTTTGTGGAATCAGCATTTTCCATCAATTGTTTCTGTTTTGGGAACAATAGCAACCTTCAATAATATATATAATAGTTTTTTTCAAAACCAGCTGATGTACACAAATCTCAGCAAATCTACAATAAAAGAGAAATGAAAAAAAAAAAAAAATTATTATAAAAAAATCAGTCCTTACACTTTTGCCATTAAAAGAACATGTTTTGCCACTTGTTTGCCAGCAGAGGTTATATGAGAAGCATACCTGGCTTTCCATGCTCCGTTAAATGTTTGGTTTGCAAAAATACTTTCTTTTAAGTGATATCAGTATGAATCTACCTCCTGTTTGGTCTGATTTAGTCTGACTGACAGTTCTAAATCAGTTGTCAGATCACTGACGTGAGAGTTTGTCACAGCAGTGAGGGACAGTGAGTGGCATGCTCTCTCTCATCTGCACACTGTTACACAGGTCACAATGGGTTCTGAGTGTCTGCTCACCACTGCAACATGCCCCAGATTATACCAGATATCAGCCTGTTCCTCATCACTGGACACCAGGGCTAAAGCTCTCTCAAAGGACGACAGGGTCATATCATACTGCTGGGCGTAGAAACAGCACAGGCCCAGATTGTTATACAGCTGGCAGTTGAAGACCCCCATCTGCAGCAAGCGCCTAAAAAACAGGAGACAGAGGCTGAATTTACACAAGATACGATGCAGAGATCCATTGTTGACCGTCACTAAAGACTCAAATGACTGTATTAGGGCTTCTAATAATGATTTTTTTTTTCTATTGATTATATTTTTGATTGGTCGATTAATCCAACAATTAACATTATTAGCACAGTAATTGGACTGAAAAGTTCTTTCCCATTAACAATGATGTAGACACGTACTCTCCAGCCAGTCACGAGTTTATGCATATACTTCACATTTTCTTACGCTGCTTCAAATTTGCTTTTCAAACCAGAACAAACCCCACCTTTTTCTTTAAAGAGCAGGTCATATGGTATTTTAAAGTGTCCTAATATTGTGTTGGAGTCCCCTACAACAGGTTTAAATGCATCTAAGGTCAGAAAACATTGTAATTTTCTCAGAATATACATTTAATATTAGAGTCATTTGCCAATGATTTCGAAACGATTCGTTGGAAGCAAATTCGGAGCAAATAAATCTCATTTTGTTAAAAAAAATCGTGAATCGAATCGAATCGTGAGTTGAGTGAATCGTTACATCCCTAATCACAGGTGCAGCAGCCTAACTAACTCGCTCGTCTCTCCCGCATTAACCCTATAACTGCCGGTTTAGCAAAATAAACAGAAATTTCACTATGATTATAAAGTATGTGCGCTACACTACATTCTTTATTATTCAGCGAAGTGATTAGAACAACATCAGTCTACAATAATCGACACATTCTTAGGAAATAGTGGGTTCACAAACACAGCGTCTTCTCAACATGATGTAAACACACTAACTAGCGGAAGTGTTTGTGGGCAGGTCAGACTCTGTTCGTATTTTGCGGGCAGGCGGGGATTATGCAGATGTGTTACCCAGTGACGTATACCGGTAACAGGCAAAATATTCGAAAATATGACGACTCGTTAAGGCGATTCAGAACCGACTCTCTCTTTTGAGAGACAATATCTTTATATATCATGCACTTTTTTGATTAACAACTTTGCAGATTGTTTTCATTTAAGGACAGCTACGTTATAAACTGCAAAAGAGATATTTTTCAAAAACCCATATGACCTGCTCTTTAATCATAAACGCAATGAGTGCTATCATTGTTTTCAGTGATGTGCAACCTGTATATATCTGTTAACTTCTGAGAAAATGTGTTACAGGGTTTCACGAGTCAATCACGACCCTTTAAAATTCATAGTTCAGAAAATCTAGGATAGGTTTCATTTTTTTGTCCTATGTTGTTCACTACTCTGCATTAGTCCCACCCTCCCACAGCTTTACACATTCTCAATCAGTGTCTTCATGTGGAATATCCTAAATAATTTCCTAGATGATAGTTACCCAGTCATACTTATTGCCTGCTCACCTTTTTAGGGATGTTTTTGATAGCATCTGCTCTATGATCAAAGCTATAATAAATAGCTCTACTGTCTATGGGTTTGTTCCCTGCAAAAAACTCATTTCAGGGGGGAAGCATCACACCAATATTACTACATAATGCATATATAATATAATATAATACATTGTGAGATTATATGCCTCATCACGTAGAAGTACATTAATAGAGTTGCTCCTTTGATAGTCAGCCAATTTAAATGACATTAACACCAAAACTTAAAGCTGTCCTGACTTCTCTTTTTCATTTGCTTGCTCATAAGCTGTGTTAGCAGGGTTGGTTCATTCAATGGCAAATGTATATCGTCTGACAACTTGTGAACAAATCACCAATAAAAAGCTCTTAATACTGGAAGCAGGGCTTCTCTCTCACGCCCAGTTTTCAGGATATTGTATATGATTTGCAGGCATTGCATGTAATTTGCCGCTGAGGCTCCTGGGCCTTCTGGGAGAGGTGAAATGTCTGCAGTTCCAGTTAGTTTTAAAGAAGCCATTGTACAGCCTTTATTGAAAGATTCTTATCTTGACCCCACTGTATAGAATAATTACTGACCCATCTCCAAATTACCTTTCATCTCAAAGATGTTGAGAGAAGGTTATGTTGTCAGATAAATTTAAATTAGGTTTTCGTGTTTTAAGCTTTGCTGAAGGTCACAAATGTCCTTCTTGGGCTGTCTATTTTAATATTGTCATGCTATTCTGTTAAAACACCTTGAGTGTGTACTTTGGCACACAGGGCCTTGCATTACAGTGTTCTGCTTCCTATTGAAAGGGTAGGTGTTTTTTCTTGAACATTTAGTCTCTCTTCATCACCTGCACCCATTTCTGGTGGTGTTCCACAAGGATCCATTCTAGGCCCTCTCTAATTTCCATTTACTGTGCTTCCTCTGAGTTCTATATTTCTAAAATATAACATTACATATCTTTGTAATGCCAATGATTTCCAACTTTACCTTCCAATCAAATCAAATGATACTTGTTCATTTGACCATATTTTTCCATGCCTAGCTGAAATTAAGATGTGTCAATAATTATATTTTAAATGGATGAGATGCAGTTTCAGTTTTTTATCAACCGTCTACAATGAGAGTAATTCACTTGCATATGCAACTAAATGTTCATGCTAATCGATTAAATAATGTCTATCAATAGCCATTGGCTAATAAATAGTTAGATTTTACTCTCCAGTGTTTGAGTTAAAGTGTAAGATTTTTTTTTTTTTACTCGTCTTGAACACTCTTGAGTACTTGAAAGTTTCGCTCTCTGTCTTTAAAGAGCACTATTCCAGTTCATCTCAATGGATGTGCAGCGTATTTGACCCCGACTCGCCATTGCTTATCTGAGAGCGCTCTGTGTTTCTCTCACACACACAAAAAGAGAGAGAGAGAGAGAGACTTACATACTGTACCACGTAGAACTGACGCACTACATTTAAATTGTTTTTTGTTGTATTTTCCTGTCAAAATAACAGAGCTCATTTGGAATTATTCAGCCTTTTTAAAACATGCAGAAGCCACTTCCGGTTTCTTCGGTAGTGGGTGGAGCTAATGCGCAAGCCGCAATCTCATTGGCTGGCACTCACCTATTACCGTCACTGTTATGATTTCAGCAAATAAGCTCAAGCAAATGCAGACAATGTGATTAATATTCATTACCAGCAGCTCATCAGACCTTTTATGTTGTTTTTAGTAGTAGTAGTATCATCTTATCAGTTTTATTGTTAGTTTTTAAGTAACTTTTGTTACACTGAATGATCAACAATGCCCTAAGTTCTGTTAAAATGACAAATATGCATCCATACATTTTCATTTTTAGACATTTTCATGGTTAGTTCTAATCACATATACATATATATATTTTAGTGGTTCAACGGATCACAAAACTCACGGATCTGATCATATTACGGTTTTTGAGTCACGGATCGTATAATTTTTCAGGGTTAGCAGGGAAAATAATTTTTAATGTAACTGCTTTCCATTAATTACTTAGTTAAGTGGATCACGGATCAGTATACATACAGTATATACACACACACACACAAACACATATATTAGTCTGGCGAGTAAACAAAAAAATTTACCAGCAATGGCAATTCTATTGCCAATGTGTCCGTAGAGGGTTATTTATACTGTTTCATGAACTTTATAAAGTTTTTAAAATGGTCCAAAATTTGTAAGAATGATGTTTCTATCCTTATGTTCACTCTCCGTGAAAAACATGCAATTTAAAGGGGCATGTCAAGAGTTTAAATCTCCAATCAGAGCTTTTTCTTAAAATGATACACTTTCTGCCCAGTGTTTTACTTATTCTTCCCAACCTGGCAACCGTGCACACACTCTCTCTGGGCTGCTAAAAAGCACTGATGATCTGAAAACCCTGACAAACATGTGTGCTGGAGTTTAGCGATCTCCACTGACATATTCTGCTCTAATTAAATAGTCATACAGTCGCTTGTGCTGTTTGCTGCTACTAAATTTGCAAACAAACTGCAATAAATTCAAACATGAATTTCGGCCAAACTGTTTGCGATTGTGGTTGCTGAATAAATGCACTTACGCAACCTTTGTGCTACGTACAAAGTAAACTTTTTAAATCATTTAGAAATACTGGAATTAGGAATTTAGCTGTTTTAAACATGTTTTTATAATGTGAAAGAAAGAAAGAAATAAAGTCACCTGTAAAAGCGCAGGGCGATCTCTGGCTGGTCTGTGTAAAAATGATTGCTGCCAATACAGGCAATGGCCTCCACATGTGTGTTGTCCTGCTTTAATACTTCTTTATAGTATTCTGTGGCTGAGATCATGTTATTCATTTCCTGATGGAGACAGGGAGATTATTCTATTACATAAGACAAATTAATCTGAAGTATAATAAATGATGTGAACATTAAAAAAAGACAAATACCAAACAAAAAAGACAAATACACAGATACCTCTTGGATGCGTGCGATTCCCGTGAGCAGTGTGACCTCGGCGGGGAAGTGATCCAAGCCTTGCTTGAACACATTCAGAGCAGTGATGGGCTGATCAAGCCGCTGATACACCTGCGCAGCACAAAGAGCTCTCACTGGGAAGTACTTACAGCAAGCTGAACACAATAAAGCTAGACCTGTCAATGGTACCTTTGCGAGGTAGAGGTAAGTATCAACAAACTCTTGGTGTGTGAGCGCTGATCTGAACTGCTTCTCAGCTTCACGGTGCAAACCCAATCTACAAACACAATTGGTTCATTGGAAATTGACATTAACACACAAACAAACAAACAAACTCTCTTAAAGTAATAGTTCACCAAAAATGAACATTAGCTGAAAATGTGCTCACCCTCAGGCCATCT
>NW_015638033.1:887383-888957 GCF_001515625.1 Sinocyclocheilus rhinocerous | reverse complement strand
CTCATTCTGACGGCACCCATTCACTGCAGAGCATCCATTGCTGAGACACTGATGCAATGCTGCATTTCTCCAAATCTGATGAATGAATTGAGTATTACATGTGGAAATCTCGTGAAAACTTTAACTGCTTTTTTAGTATAACAGCCACCAAGATGAACTAATGGTGAAAAGTGTTGATTGCAGCATGATATTTAGATCTACTCCTGTTGCATCACAGTCGTGTCTACTGAGCTTGCTGTACATGAAATAATCACAATATAGAGAACAGCTGGTTTTCACACTACTAACAGGAACAGTGTGACTAATGCATTAACAGCAGTAAAGCACGTCTGTACATGAGCGCTTACATATTACCAGCCCATCACAGCTCATGATATGCTGTTTCAGATTTTTATATTATGTTTCTCAGGCTTAGTTTATAAAGTTTGCGATATGTGGGGGCGTGTTAGAACGAGCCGTTTTAGGTAGGCGTGGTTAACTCTTAACTTTTATAAAGAATATCTCTTTGGATTTGAGACTTTAGTCTTTGCAACTTTACAGATCTTCTTTATGCACCAAGAGCTTGTAACACTCCAAAGAGAAAGGAAAACTTGAAATCGCATCATATAACCCCTTTAATCAAGCATCATATTATAGTTCGTTTGACAACAAATATGTAAACAGCAGCTCTCGTATTGAACAGCAAAAAGCACAAACTAGCAAGCAATGCATTTGTCTCCAAATTAGGGATGGGCGATATCTTATCGTTTGCGATATACCGGTAAAAATTCTCCCCACAATAAGAATTAGTCTTCCCGATAAAGTCTAGTTGTTGACATATTTATGTGTGCGACGGAAGGCGGACGTGAAATTGAGGAGTAGCCTATATTGCTAAATGAGGAGCTCGAGCTCCTTTTACAATCTGTAACTGGTTTGGTCAGGGCTGTACAGTGCACAAAAAATCGCTCTGAATTAAAGTACTACAGTAGCATGTGTGCGATACAGTTTTGCATGTGTATGAGACTGTTTACAAACCTGTTGTCCAACAAAGATATAATTTATTGACATGCTTTTTCTCCAAATTAACTTAATAACATAGTCGAGTGTTTGAAATACGTATTTTTGTGACCAGACGTAGTTTCATATTACAGAATGATAGTATTATATACAGTGATAAAGGCCATGTCGATTAACATTGCCTTATAAATATACTTTCGCCAATCCCCAAGATTGAAGAACACAGATAAACCATATATTTTGTGCATTCGTATGTTTATTTTCCTCAAGTTTCATCAGTTAAAATGTCTCTATCGCCGTTGTGCATTTTATTCAGCGATAACCGGATACCTTCCTGGAGCGTCGTCAGTAGTATTACTTCTGCTATGGATATGTGGAGTTTCTGTGCAAGAGTGCCCTCCGGTTTCCAGGGTGAATTAAACAGTCTTTACATTACTTGTGTACCAAGCGGCAACCTCCCGCTCTCTCTCGTGAAACCAACACGGAAGTGACTTAAACTATAATTCATCAACTGGCCGCTAGAGGCTGGCTCCAAAAGGGAGTCAGTCCCATAGACTCCCCATGTTAAAATGACTAAC
>NW_015638033.1:860037-887373 GCF_001515625.1 Sinocyclocheilus rhinocerous | reverse complement strand
AAAAAAACATGTTTACAGCCTGGTTCAAAATATTATTTTTTTATATTAATAATATCAATATTTTTATTGAATTTTTTTATAACTCATCCGTTTAAATTATATTAAGCCTTAAAGTTCTGCATAATTAAGGGTCGTGGCCACTTGAGTGACAGGGGGATTGCCGCTGCTGACACTGCTGTTGAGCTAGGTGGGTGTGGCTTCAGCAACCAGCTCCCGCCTTTTTGCCCATTTTCGATTATCCGGGCGTGACGTGCTGCCAAGATGGCGACGGCCCGCTCCGCCCACTTTGAGCTTCAAAAGCGCTCTTTAGAAACCTACGGGTGACGTCACGGACACTACGTCCATGTTTTTATACAGTCTATGGTGTGTACTCAATGCTCACAACACAATATTTTGGGTAAAAATAGGAAAGATAATACTTTTTTCTGAAGAAACAGGATTCCCTGAAGTATCGTCATTGACATCGTTATCGCAATAAATACCAGAAATATCGTGATATATTTTTAAGTCCATATCGCCCATCCCTACTCCAAATTAAGCCATGCTTTGCTCGTGATTTATTGTTTGAATTTTGTAAGTACTTGAAAGCCGAAACTTTGCTTCATATCAAAATTAACAAAGTGCAGAGCTTATTGTGATTATTTGATGGTAGGTGCGTGATGTTCACACATCAACAGAAGACAGCACAGACTAGAGATTTATGAATCCATATCAGTAACAATTATAAAATGACAAATCAATATTGTTAATCCATCACTAGCGTCCACACAGCTGACATATGTTAACCGGCTGTAGTTTATCTATGTATCTATTATGTAGCCCTATGTAGTTGTAGTTTAGCACATTATGAGCATGAAATACACACTGACACAGTCAAAACGCGCCACCTGAGAAACGCTAATTAAACCTCACGGTTTCAGTAAAAGATTTCGGCCCTCCAAAACGATTTCAGCCGAAACAGAGAACTGATGTTTTGGCTGAACATCTTCAGTTACTGAAATTTCAGTGCATCACTACTTGTAATAGCAGAGCCAAAGCACTCACGTACTGTAATTTAGAGTCCGACCGATATATCTTTTAGCCGATATTATCGGCCGATATGAGCCTGTCGCCAATATATCGGTATCGGCGAATATGCCGCCGATATGAACTTTTTTTTACAGAACATATAACGCAGATGAAATGCTTCTGAATGGTGTAATTACTTCATTTGTCCAGCAGAGCGCGCTCCATTGTTTGCTACTGGCGACCCAGGTCAATGTAGTGTAGAGATGCGCGGATGAGCTCAAACTTCACCCGAGTCCGCTGCTTCAAATTATCCACCCGCAGCTATATTTGATCGTCACATTACAATGATTCTAATTCTTAGTTTTGCATGATGATATGATGAATGGATGGTTCATTTTTAACAGCAGATTCAGTGACGTTAGAGACTAGAGCTGATCTGTGCATCACGGCACGTGTCTGCGGCGCATTAAAGCCTGTGTTACGGCCACCGGAGCTGATCGCGGCTGGACTGGTGTTTATACCGGCCGCAACACGGCCCAGAACTCATGCTTATCACATCGGTCACATCGCGTGGCGTGACAAAATACAATAGAATTCTATTCGCTCGCGTCCGGTGTAGAATAGAACCCAAGTGTGTCCAAACTTTTGACCATACTGTACTATAATATAGCCTACGCATAAAGAATATCGGCCGATATATCGGTATCGACATTTCTTTACTCGCTAATATCGGTATCGGTCACAAAAAAACCCATATCGGTCGGGCTCTACTGTAATCACTACAACAATGCTGCGAGTAATTTACAGCTTCAGGCTGCAGCTGCTAGAGGGCCAAAGGTTACTGTAGGGTAGCTTAAACAGTCTGAAGAAGCAGACGAACCTGACAGCTGGAGTGGGCGCTGCTCCCTGACTCGTTCCTGGAAGCCTCAGCGTCGTTCCTGGACCTGACGAAACCAAAACATGTGCAGAATAAATGGAGAAACATACATGTTATACGTATAGTTATGTGAAGCTGTTCACTAGGGCCTAAAGACCTGGAACAACTGAGCTGCACTATATACAAATAATATTGACTTGATGGGCTGAAATGTAAATTATTTTGCTGGGACAATTAATACTCACGTGCAACCTGGGCGATGGAGCTCTCGTCCAACATCATATCAGCGATGCCTTCCTGATCCACCTCCACCTCATCGATGTACACCATCTCCGTCAGAGCTCTGGTCTTCAAGCTCCACGCCGCCTAAAACCCATCAGACCACATCAGCTTCAGCTATTATACCACAACAGCCCTTCAGAAGAGGCTGGGTGACGTGCTACTGCGTCTCTGAGTGTGACGTCACACTCTTCAGATCATCCAGGGCTGTTACATTGTAGCAGAGGATGACGGTGTTTCCACATTCACTGAAGGACAGGGTTGAGCACAGCGCAAGCTAACAGAGGGAATACTAGACTAATAATATGGGTATGTAATATAGGGAATACTGGGAGTAATATGCAGGAAATATTGGGGAAATAATATAAGGAACAGTTGAGCTTAATGAAAGTTTTACAAACAATTACCTCAGAAACATGACAAGTAGCAGGCTCCTTGGCAACACAGTAATGATGAGAGTGTGAACAGCACGAAATCAATAAAACATGCATGTTGTTATTCTAACACGTTTATTAAACATCATCAGATCGCTACATGTCAGCAAACACTTAGAGTTCAGAATCCAGCACCAGGATCGAGTGAGTAATACTGAGACAGAAGGGTTATAACGCGCTTATGAGCGCTGATCCGCGGCTCCCTCAGCTAACCGCTAACCGCTGACTGACTGACCTGGTCAAGCGGGCTTTCTGACAGCAGCTGTGAGCAAATGTCGGCGCATCTCTGGAACCTCCGTCTCCTGCAGCTGCTCCAGGCCAGAAACAGCGGCTCCATCGAGACCGTCACCTCCATCTGCACCGATAATACACCGAGAAACGATCCCGACCGCTCGAGGAGCGCTCACCCTTTGCTGACGTCAGCACGCATCACGTTACCCTGACAACGCAGAGGGGAAACAGCACGTGCGGAACAAACACAACAAACAGAAAAGCGCACGCATCCAAGGAATATAATGTAATTCAACATTTTAAGAAACACAACAAACCATTTGAAGGAAAATCTGTTGTGAGATAAAATAACACCACAGTAATAATATCGATGCATAATGATAGTAATAATAAAAGAGTGACATTAACGTTTTGATAATTTCAGCTGGTTTGGACTTAAAATTCTGTTAATAATTCCACACAATTATGCTGCTGCTGAAACGCACTGGTTTTCAAATGAAACAATGTTACACCAGCACGATTCCCACCATCATTTGTTGACTCGCAAACCGGAAGTGACGTGCTGCGGCGATTCGCGCTTAGGAGAGCCGCTCTTTCATCGGTTCACGTGATGCTTTAGTAATTCTCAGTGCGTGTGTGTCGTGTTTGTTTGTTTGCTTGCTGTGATGGATCAGTGTGCAGTAGATGAGTTGTACGAGGCGTTCGCTGTACTGGCCGGAAGTGACCCCGATCACTGCTCTTATCCAAAGGTAATGTGTGTGTGTGTGTGTGAGTGAGTGAGTGAGTGAGTGTGTGTAAGAGAGAGAGAGAGGGAGAGTGTGTGTGAGAGAGAGAGAGTGTGTGTGTGTGTATATAGTGTGTGTGAGAGAGAGGGAGAGTGTGTGTGTGTGTGTGTATAGTGTGTGGGTGTGTGAGAGAGAGAGGGAGTGTGTGTGTGTGAGAGAGAGAGAGAGTGTGTGTGTGTGTGTATATAGTGTGTGTGTGTGTGTAAAGGTGTTTGTTTGCTGTGGCAGGTTGAGGGTTGTTTGGTGTGTTCAGCTGTTTGTTTGTTGTGTTTCAGGGCTACATGAAGAGGCAGGCTGTGTTTGCGTGTAACACGTGTGTTCAGGCTGGTATGGAGCCGGCTGGTGTGTGTCTGGCCTGTGCAAACACGTGTCATGATGGACACGACATCTGTGAACTTTACACCAAAAGGTCTGAAAGATTCATCCATTCATCTGATCAGCACTTCTGAAGCCTTGAGATTGACTGAAATAATTCACTTGTCAAGCAGTCAGAATATTTGAAGAAATAACTCGCTCACTGACATGTCTGTGAGGGAAAACACTTCGATTGTATTTTTTTCTGTTCTGCAGATTAAATGTTTGTTCATGAGTGTGTTTGTTTGTTTTGTCACAGGAATTTTCGATGTGATTGTGGCAATGAGAAATTTGATGGCTTCAAATGCAAGCTTGATACTGTAAGTGTCTGAAATGATGAATGTTTGAGTTTGTCCTGATGTTTTACGTGATTTAATGTGTTGTGATGTAATGTGACGTTCAAAGGACAAAGAAGGACAGAATGTGAAGAACTGGTACAATCACAACTACTTGGGACGCTACTGCTCGTGTGACAGACCGTATCCTGATGAAGACGACCAGGTTTGTGACTCTTCTGACCCTCAGCGTTTACTGTATGATGAAGGCTAGTGGTGAATTACCTGTTTGTGACTCGTTTGAACTCTTTCAAGGTTAATGAAGAAATGATCCAGTGTATCGTGTGCGAAGACTGGTTCCACGAGAAGGTACACACACACACACACACACACTCTCTGTTTTATTCTGCCTTTCCGCTGGACTCTTCTTCTTCTTGATGTTTCAGCATCTGCAGGCTCCAGCGGTGGACTGTGAGGCGCTGATGGAGATGATCTGCGGTCGCTGTATGACTCGAGCGCCGTTCCTCCAGACGTATGCGGCTCATTTTGCAGGTGGGGCAGTTTGATTGTGTCTGTAGGACGTGGTCTTGTGTTTGTACATTGCTAAAGATCAGTTTAGTTTTTTTAAATCTATGTATGAAGATATTTCTGTGCCGGGGTGTCGGTGAAGTAACAAGGATCTCTGCTGATGGCAGAAGGTTGAGTTCGTCACGCTGCGGTCACTGCATCATTGCTTTGCTGAAAAAAAATCTATTTTAAATGGTATCTATATCTGTTTTTGTGTTCTCTTCTAGTTTCTCCTGTGAAGAAAGAAAGCCTTTGTAAAGAGCAAACGAATGCTGATATGATGACAGAAGAAAAGGGAAAATGTTCGTACGGTCAGCAGGAAGAAACGGTGAGAAACGGCATGTTGTGTGATTAACCCGAGTCCAGTGCAAACATGCTTTGATCCAGATTGGTGTGTCCCAGCCTACACACAGTGTGAATGAGTGTCGTGTGTTCATCAGACGGCTGGAGCCGCAGGCCGCACGTCCAGCCCGGATTCAGTGCCGGCTCACTCCAGAGTCACCGAATGTGTTTTAAATGAGCTCAAGGCCAAAGACGCGGCGAGCGCGAGGGCCGGTGCTGTGTTCTGGCCTTATTTCTGGAGAGCAAAACTCTGCACATGTACCGACTGCAAGGTGGGTTTCAGTTTTCAGTATGAAGTTTAAAAGCTTTTTAAAAAAATTTAAAATATTTACAACTTTTTATTTATGTCCTCATTTGTCACAAAAACGCGCACACACACACACATGTACACTGGTGGCCAAAAGTTTGGAATAATTAAACTTTAAAAAAAATGTTTTTTATACTCTCCAAGGCTGCATTTAATGGATCCATAAATACAGTAAAAACAGTGTACATTTTTTTCACAATATTGCTGCACAATATTTCTGTGGAAACTGAGATACATTTTATTTTTCAGGATTCACAGATGAACAGAAAGAACAGCATTTATTTGAAATAGAAATTAAGTGGTAATTAATGTAACGCATACTTGCTGAATAAAGTGTTAGTTTCTTTTTTTTTTTTATCTTGCTTTCTGAAGGATCATGTGACACTAAAGAATAAGAGACTTTAACATAAAAAAACTTAATTATACCAAACTTTTGGCCACCAGTGTTTGTGTGTCTTTGTTTTAAAGAGGATTTGTTCTAGAAGTGCCTTTGCTTTTAAAATGAAATGTGGACTTGTTTTCTTGTGTCTAGAGTTCAATGACTTGAAACACGAGCTGCGTGAGTTTCTTCAACAATCTGCAAACCAGAGAAAGGTGAAGATGAGCAGCTTCTATGTCAGTCACTGAGAAAATTAAGAAGTGAACTCGATTCTAATGGATGTAGTTTGTTTATAGGACGTCACTCCTGAGGCTTTCCATGAGTTTTTGGAGGAACTGCAAACAAGAAAGAAGAGGCGGTTGAACTGAACCCATCAACGTCAGAGAGTATTATGAAACTTATCCTTAGGGTGGATCCTCTTTAATAAAGTCTCAGAGCAAAAACACCATTGCTAGTGTGTGGACCTTTTAATTATTTCATTATTATTGCTCCTTTATTATTATTGTTATCTCTCTAGATTCCCTCTGTTAATTCTCAGTAAGGCACTGTCGGTCCACTTTGACTGATATAACAGCACTGGGACCGTTCACTGTTTGTGTTTGTTCCATAATGTGTGTTATTTTACAGTCACTTTCTGCAGTTACACTGACACGCCAGAAGGTGGTGACAAGACTGTATTTATGAGGCAATAGAACTGATTCATTTCAAAACACTGCTACATTTGGTGAACTTCTCTTTGTGATCATTATATTCGGGTGTGTAGAGTATAGCCCTGCTCCAGCTGCCATGTTTGCATTCTCATGTGACCTCCAGCATCAGTCACGTCTCTTCCAGCTCTGCATGACTCTTTGACCGAATCTGTAAGGTTTCTGTTAATAATAGAAGTAATATTCAGGCTCCTACAGTGTGCCAATGACAACTGCTGCAAGGAATGAAAAACTATATTTGATGACAGCTCATCTAGCTATACGGTCAAAGCAGAATGACGGTAATTAAACAGATATGTAGAGTCATTATAGTAAGATTTTGTTTTTCTTTTATTTAAATGCTCATGAAAAAGAACAAAACATGATGACTGTGTGCTTAACTGAGTAATATCCTTTGTATATCATATGTAATGTGTCCAAAAAATACGAAGAACATATTGTAAAAAATGCGTAGGAATAGTCGATGCTGTGCGCACAGGTTTTAGCTAAAGCAGCTGCTCGGTCTGAAGAGAAGAGCTGTGTCGTGTTCGGTCTGACATCTGCACGCTTGCTCTGCATCCAGGACACTTGCTAACATGTCTACGAAGGCAGAGCAATGTAAGTATGACGACGCTTGCTGCTGGGTCTTGTATGGAGTAATATATGGAATATATAATATAATCTCGGAGGGAGCGGCGTTGTTTCGGCAGCAGTCTGATTGAGCGCATATGTGTATATTTATATAGATATAAATACTGTACAGTACGGAGGGTAAAAATGTTAGAGCTTTACAATAACAGCTGACGGGAAGATTTTAGACTTGGATAATGATAATGTGGTGCAGAAGATGTGATGTTTTTTTTTTCAAGGTCGAATAGTCCAGCCATCCCTGCAGCGAAACACAAGCTCGAGTTGTGGTTTAAACGCCGATGAACTGCATGTGTTTGTTCATCTAATCATGCTGTTATTTAGAGAAATCAGATGCTGGCTGGTGTGTGTGATGGAGGTGAGCAGTGCTGTCTGAGCTGCTTGATAGGGGGCGCTGCTGTCTGTTTTATTGCCCAACACTCGGTCCTCCTCGAAAATAAGCATCAATGCAAACTATAGCGAATTATAAAATAATGCTAATCATTTGACCGATCATTCATACTGCTATTCAAACACATGCTGAGCTTAAATCTTCTGTTTTTGATCATATGTAACACCTGATCTTTATTGGACACATCATGCTTCATGTATCTGTGGTCAATAACATTAGTCTAATGCAGGTCTAGTCTCACAAACAAGACTTTATAACTGACTGTATATCATGCTGAGATGTAGATGAGCATTAGTCTATAACTCAACAGTCAGGGTTTATTCAGGTTTATGCAGATCTACAGGAGACTGAAAACAGTCTGTCATAAGACAAGATCCTCACAATGTAAAAACTGCACATCATATAAAAGGACAAATGTTAAAAAAAAATGTTCATAATATAAATAAAATTGTGAGCACATAATGTAATGTTTTTGCATACTGTAATAGGTTGTAATTATGTTATGGACTCGTCATTATGGTAACTCATAATGTAATAATAAAGCATAATTATAACCACGTAATCTAATACATTTCATACAATAAATATCCGTACAGAGGAAACAAAATACATAAAACATATTGTATTTCTTTACAATAGCCCATATTTTTATTTTAATCTAGTTCATTACTCACAGAGAGCACAATGCCATTTTTTTCTTTGCACAGAATTTTGACCTTTTTTAAGCATTTTACATCACTAATAATCAGAAACATTCTGTTGTCTTTAACTCACACTCTAGTTGCTCCAAACCTGTCTTCAGTTAACTTACATTTGGGACAGAAAACAACATGATGAGAGTTAAAAAATAGGAGCAAAACATCTGTACCCAGTGTTAGAGATATGTTCATCGTGATACAAGAGCTCACAGACGCTGTTGTGTGACACATCTGAGCTCCAGCGGTTCCTTCACTGCATTCATTTGTCCATCTGACAATCCAGACTGGAAGAACAGCGTGGAAAACTCACTCGAAATGAGAGCAAGTTAGAAAACCTGTCTTCTTTCAGCAGTAACGCTGTGAAAATACAGATGTCATTGTGCTGCTGTCAGGAGCAGTTTCAGAGAGATGATCATTTACTGATTTCTCCATCAAACAGCACAAAGCGGCAGCAGCAGCGGATTGTTGAATACTATTAAATGTTAATTATGTGTCACTTTGCTCTTTATTTGTTTAGTTGGCTCTAAGATTCGATACTTGCAAGAGTATCACAACCGTGTGCTTCACAATATTTACCCAGTGCCATCGGGAACAGACATTGCAAACACTCTGAAATACTTTTCCCAGACGCTGCTCAGGTAAGTGCACTACACTGGAAATATAGGTGCAATACAAACACTGCTAATGTTGTGTTCTAATGATAGACAGAGCTAGTTTCATGATTTCAAAGCAGATAAATATAGCATCTTCTATCTAAATCTGATCATTTCTATAGCCACCGAGACATTAGAGCTCTATTTTATGATCAGATATATGCAGGAACCTCATGCATGCCAAAAGAACACATTTTGGATAAATTGTTTAAAGAGAGAGACTCAAACAGTTTTTCAAACACTATCAGGGAAGTTCTGAGTCGAGTATTGTTTTTGTTTCTCCTTAATATTTGTCTTTTAAATGTCAGTAGTTATAGTTAGAATTATAGTTAGACTCACGAGTTCACGTTATGTGTAAGAGCTCTTCCTCATGTTCACATGTCAGTAGAAACAGTCTAATAAAGGTGCATGCTCGATGAAGCAGAGAAACCAAGTTTAGCATCTGAGAACAGTATGTAGTCGTGTGTATTTGTGATTCCTGTTATGTTTTTGTTTATCAGTGTTTTTGTCATGAAGAGTTGATAATGAGAGTACTGTCAGTGATATGAAATACTGGATTTCCGTAGTCTTCAGTGGGTTTGAAATGTTTAGAGAGTTTTTCTTGTCGAGAACGCTGTTCATGTAGCATTCTGCAGCTGAACCACCTCTCATTCCCAGCCAAACAGGGCTGACATGTGTAGCTTTGATAAGAGACAGTGTGAGAAATACTACACCATCCTGTTGTATGTGACGCACATCCAACTACGTTCTCCTCTCCCTCCAAGACCATCACAGACCAAATTACTGCTGAGGTAGAAGTTGACAGGGGACAGCAGACACAAACACCCTCCACATCCCTCCACGAACATGAGACATTGCTTTCGAAACCAGTGTGATGATATTCTCAGCACTTTACCCTACACCATGATCTCCACTTTAGCCACCTTCCCTCCTTTCCTGCACAAAGACATCATAGAGTACCTGAGCACGTCCTTCCTGCCCATGGCCATTTGTGAGTAAACTAACTTTTTTTATGTGACTATGAGAGATGTTTCTTCAAAGAAAGAGTCAGAGAATAACTTCAGTATTTGAGCGATCACATTGTGCTTCCATTGCTGGTTTGATTAGCAGCAAGCACCAATAAATGCAGCACCATGTGACAATCGTACACTATGAAGCAAGAAAATTATTTTTGTGTTGCAGTGGGTTCGACTCGAAGAGAGGGTGGCATTCCAGCATATGTCAATCTGTCTGCCTCCTCCATGCTGATGGTCACCATGCAGTACACTTCAAATCCAGGTACATATGCATTTATCAGGCTGCAAGAAAGTTACTTCTATAATCAATCACTGATGGTTATTTGCAGAAGACTCTATCATAGTGTAGCTTTTTCAGTACAGAGCGGGTTCTGGGCTCTAACTGTTTCTCTGGTTGTCTTCAGTGTACCACTGTCAGCTTTTGGAGTGTCTCATGAAATACAAGCAGGAGGTGTGGAAGGTATGCTTCGGTTCTTCATGTCTTTTGGGAGATTTTTCCAAAAGCGCTTCTCACTGACTCAGAGATCACTGTGTTTTTAAAGGATCTTCTGTACGTCATATCCTACGGCCCGTCCCAAGTCAAACCTCCAGCTGTTCAAATGCTCTTCCATTACTGGCCCAACCTGAAGCCTCCCGGTGCCATCAGTGAGTACAGAGGCCTGCAGTACACAGGTGAGATGTTTGATTAATTTCTCAAAACCACTGCTTTCAAATGGTTGGTTTCGATGAACCAGGTCAAAGCAATAATGTCAGCACGTATTTCTAACATCTCATCATTGTGGTTTACATGCTCAAACACATTTGGATAAAGTCAGGCACACACCTGCATTGTGAATTATCCATT
The DNA here is from genome assembly GCF_001515625.1 of Sinocyclocheilus rhinocerous. Taxonomy (NCBI): domain Eukaryota; kingdom Metazoa; phylum Chordata; class Actinopteri; order Cypriniformes; family Cyprinidae; genus Sinocyclocheilus; species Sinocyclocheilus rhinocerous. Next base: position 876,599 of record NW_015638033.1, on the reverse strand, counting down.
CAGTTATATTAATTTGGGGGGTTTATTGTCATCAATGTTTTAATCAGTGAATGTGACAGGCTAGCATTGATTAGGTCTTAATTAAGTTTTACTATTCTACAAATAGATTAGGAAAATCTCGGGTTACTTGACTGTAATGTTGTTCCCTGAAAAGCACCTTCAGGTTATACCTTTGTCTGAAGAGATGACTAGACATGCCCACAGTGCGGCAATTAGGTGCAGTATCTCGTTCCAGCTTTTTCAGGGAACAGGGTTACAGTTAAATAACCTGAGACGTTCCCTATCAAAAGCTATATCCCTGAAAAGCACCTTCAGGTTATACCTTTGTCTGAAGAGATGACTAGACATGCCCACAGTGCGGCAATTAGGTGCAGTATCTCGTTCCAGCTTTTTCAGGGAACAGGGTTACAGTTAAATAACCTGAGACGTGCATGCTCAATGCTGCATTTCATAACACTAATGGGAATGAGAATACCAACCACGGCACACTAGAAAGTGTCTGGACCCCTCAAGGCTGTGTAGTGTGTACGCAAAAACGTTGGAGAGGTCTCAGACATGACCTTGGGATGCTGACTCAAAACATGCGAGCCTGGAGTAGCATGAATATCTAAACTATAGAACCTGATGAACGTGTGCGGGGAGGACCAGACTGCAGCTCCCCTTAGTAGAATGGGCCCTAACTCCTGGAGGTGAAGCTTGACCATGCCCTCATAGGCTAGGGCAATAGCACCCTTAACCCAGTGTGACATTGTTTGCCAAGTGGCAGCCGCCCCCCAGTTGCGGCTCCCATAGCATATGAAAAGCTGCTCTGACTTGCGCCACTGGCTGGTGCGGTGGACATAAATCTGAAGGGCACAGACTGGACACAGTAAGTGAAGTCTTTCCTGATCCGGCATAGTGAATGGCGGAGGACAGAAGGCTTCAAGAATGACTAGATGCATGGTCGAGAATGGAACTTTAGGAAGATAATGAGAGTGAGGGTGCAAAATAGTCCAGGGGCAAAATAGGATAGCGAAAATCCCCAGTTCTCTTTAGAGAAGTTATTGCCATGAGATTGCCATCTTTAGAGTCAGAAGCTTGAGAGGCGCTGACTCTAGTGGTCCTAACCAGACTCTCAAGTGCTACACCAAAGTCCCACGAAGGGACTGTCACACTGGCAGGTGTCCTCCACCGCTTAGCTCCACAAATGAAGCGAGCGACTAGAGGGTGTTTTCCTATAGGGTCCCCATCAAGCTGAAATGGCAGCCACATAGACTCTGAGAGTCTTTCTTGCAGGAACTCCACCACTGAAATAACTTGGACTGGGTTTGCTCAGTGTCCAGCGCACCATCTTTCAAAAACACACCATTTGAAGGCATAACGTCTTCTAGTGAAGGGAGCCTTAGCACGTAGAATAGTTTCCTCTGCACAAGATAAAATAGCAGCATCTTTTAGTTGGTTTCAGAGCTTGGGCCGGGGATGAAATATCGTCCCCTGTGCCTGAGATAAGAGGTCTCTCCTGATCAGAATCGCTCACAGTCGTCGAGGAGGGATATTAGTCCTGAAAACCAAACTCTGGTCAGCCAACGAGGTACTATCAGCAAGAGGCAAGACCCTTGTTGGCGGACCTGGGCCAGGACTCCCAGGGGCAGGGCGATGGGCGGAAATGCATAAAAACACAGTCTGGGCCACATATGGGCCATCGCGCCCAGACTCAGGGGAGCTAGAGGAGTCAGAGAGAAGTAGAGGGGAAGTACTGTCTCCTGCAAGGCAGAGAGGTCCACCTCTGCTTCTTAAAATTTTTTCCCAAATTTGTTTGACTACTTCGGGGTGGAGTTTCCATTCCCTGTGTGTCCTGTCTGGACAGCAAGTCTGCTCCCACATTCATATGCCCTGGAATGTAAGTCGCCCTGAGGGACAGGAACTTGTCCTGAGCCCAAAGCAGAATGTGCAGCGCTAGCTTGTTCAGGCAGCGCAAATGCAGTCCGTCTTGCCGATTTATGTAAGCGACTACTGCAGTATTGTGCACCTGCACTAGGACATGGTAGCCCTTAACTGCAGGAGGAAGATTTCATGGCCATAAATACAGCCATCATTTCGAGGCAAATGCTGCGCCGTTCAAGATGACCTCTCCAGATCCCTTTGGCTGGATGGCCATCAAAGACCGCACCCCAGCCCATGCAAGAAGGGTCTGTCATTAACTTCTTGCGACAAAAACACACACCTAGAGTGGGACCCAAGGTAAGAAACCGGGGTCTGAACCACATAGAAAGGGGACAAATCTGCAGCGTGTAATCCTTATCTGCCCTGGGGGATTGGCCCTTGGATAAATCCCCCGGCTCTGAGCCACAACTTAAACGATCTCATATGCAGGAGGCCCGAATTTATCATCGTGGGTGCAGCTGCCATGAGACCTAGAAAAGTAACGGAAAGTAATGTCCTGACCTAGCCTAGCCTGATGTATTTCGGGGTGTTTAGAATACATTCAGGAGACAGCTATGCCTGCAATGTGATCAAATTCCATATGATCCTTAAAGGATTAGTTCACCCCAAAATGAAAATTCTGTCATTAATTACTCACCCTCATGTTGTTCCAAACCCGTAAGACCTTCGTTAATCTTCGGGACACAAATTAAGATATTGTTGATGAAATGTGAGAGCTCTCAGACCCTGCATAGACAGCAACACAACTGAAATATTCCCAGACAGAAACGTAGTAAGGACATCGGTAAAACAGTCCATGTGTCATCAGTGGCTCAACGTTTTGTGAAGCTATGAGAATACTTCTTGAGCGCAAAGAAAACAAAAATAACATAATTTATTCAACAATTCTTCTCCCCCGAGTTACGTCTTCTGCCATTTTGGAGAGTACCCAAGAGCGTAATCTGTGTAATCAGCGTTGTTTACGTTCGGAGGAGAAAGTGCGCATGAACGTAATCTGTGTAATCAGCGTTGTTTACGCTTAGGGAAAAGCATGCGTATGTGTTGTGATACTCTCCAAAATGGCAGAAGACGTAACTTGGGGGAGAAGAATTGTTGAATAAATTACGTTATTTTTGTTTTCTTTGCGCTCAAGAAGTATTCTCATAGCTTTGCAAAACTTAAGTTGAGCCACTGATGACACATGGAATGTTTTACCGATGTCCTTACTATGTTTCTGTCTGGGAATATTTCAGTTGTGTTGCTGTCTATGCAGGGTCTGAGAGCTCTCACATTTCATCAACAATATCTTAATTTGTGTCCCGAAGATGAACGAAGGTCTTACGGGTTTAGAACAACATGAGGGTGAGTAATTAATGACAGAATTTTCATTTTGGGGTGAACTAACCTTTTAAGTATGTTGTCCTCTGGGCAGGAGAGAGAACGTTTTACTTTCCATTGAGCCTCAAACCCAGAGACTTGAGATGAGCAATGATGACATCTCTGTGTCGAAGTGCAAGCTCTTGAGCCAAAATCAGCCAGTCGTCTATGTAATTTAAAATGCAGATGCCCTGGAGTCGTAAAGGAGCCAGTGCTGCATTCATATATTTCATGTATATGTGAGGTGACAAGGTTAGGCCGAACAGAAGAACTCAATACTTGTAAGCTTTGCCCCCAAAAGTGTATCCCCGGATTGAATTTGAGATACAATCATTTTGATTGTTAGTATTTTGAACTTGTACTTGTATGTTCTGAGAAAGAGGTTCAAACTGCGATCTAAAATTGGATGCAACCCCCCATCTTTCTTGGGAATCAAAAAGTACCAGCTGTAATAGCCCGACTCTCTGTCTGGGAGGGGAACACGTTCACATCTGCTCTGGTTTCACAGTAGTGGAGACCATGTTGTTGAAACGTGAAGCATGATACGCAAACTGTATATTGTATCCTCTTTCTACAGTCCTTACGACCCAAGGAGAGATATTTGGTTAGTTTCCATGCTGCCAGCTTCTCTGAAAGGGGCACTAGTTTTGACACTTCAGTTTGCTGGGGGGATGTTAAATGGTTAGTGTCCTGAAACATTTGCAGAAAACTTGTAACATTTTGCTGGAAGGAGCTCTTACTCTCTGTGGGAATATTTCTACAAATGATTGTAGAAGCAGACAAATTGTCGGGCGCGTTCGAGAGAGGTTCACTGATTGACTGATAGTTTTGATGCAACTGTCCGATCTGATTCAGTCTGATTCGGTGAACTGGTTGAAAGATTCACAGAAAAGAACTGTTAAAAACAACATGTTTACAGACTGGACATCACTGCTCCAGTGGCTTGAGACAGACCTTCTCCTGAAATGTACACATTATTTGTCTGTTTTGTTCTTTACATCCCAGCCTGGAACCCCATTCACTGCCAACACCTCGAGTGTCAGAACTCTATTAATAAGCCAGCGGTGAAGGTACTGTAACTCTTTACCTCTGATTTTGTTTTTTATACGTATTTGCTTTGACATCTAGTCAAAATGTTGTAGATTTTGTGGGATTGTGGGATTTTTAGGGAGCACACATTTCAGTGCACTGAAAGGATTTTGCGATTGAGACAAGAACTTCAAAGCATATAAATGCCCAGAATCATTTCAAAAATACACCCCTCTGGTACTGATTCATTGTCTTTATCCCTGCAAATATTTGCTCTGTGTAATAAAACATAGAAACAGAGCAGGAAGAGACATGCTGTAACTCAATTACCAGGAGCTCAACCCTGTTACCGCTCTAGTCAAACACTGAGATACTGAGACCAGTTCATGCACTATATGGAGTTTATTTCAGAAGATATTAAAAACCAACAGTTTGTTGTCAGATCTAGTGAGGCTGTCAGAGAGGTAAAAATAATCATTATGACATGTCAAGTCAAGTCAAAGCAGCTTTACAGTGTCAAACAGGAAAATAGTTTGTCAATAATGCAAGAAGACAATAACAGAGTAATTTTCCAGCTACAGTCAGTTCATTGATGATTCAGTGATTCATCATCCAGTTCAGCTCTCTTCAATAGTGTCTGTACAATCATCCAAAATGATGGTGTGTCCTGAGATACTTATAATACCGTGATGCTTACGATCACTTGACTCAAGCAATATCTCATTTACACAACACTAAAATTGGGAAAAAGGAGAAAAGGAAAAAAGATAGACAAAATAAAATAGTTATGCAAAATACCCTAAACATAACTTGTACTTTTAGTAGTGTTTTTGTACTTTTTGAGCAATAAGACACACGTTTTGAGAGTGGTGAGTGTTTGAGGGTCCAGTGACTGTGTCTCCGTCCTGCTTTCAGATGTGCATTGATCCAACGCTCTCGGTCGCGCTGGGTGACAAACCTCCACCGTTACACATCTGTGAGGAGTGCAGCCAGAGGATCGCTGGGTAAGCTGCATTATTTCAGCATGCAGTTCATTGTGTGTCTGCTGCATTACTGCTGTGAATATCCAGAATCATCTGCTCAGCCTTCAACTGCCAATCTCATCTTAAAGGGGTAAAAAGGTCCACTTTAATAAGGTCTACTTTTAATCTTATAATTGCGTTTAGTGAGGAAAGAAGAATGAATTAATGATTTGTTGTTTGTATCTCACTTTGATAAACAGGACTATTTAAAAAGAAAGAAAGAAAGAAAGAAAGAAAAGAAAAGCCTATGGCTCCCACTGATACACTTTCTGTTGATGTTTAATGATGCTTCAAGTATAATAGTGAATGATAACAGTTGATTGGACTGTGTGACTTTATAATGGTCCAGCCACTCTTGTGCGGTAACACCCACTGTGTGTTAACCCAAAGTTGTGCAAAGTCATGAAAGAGTGCAGCCAGAGGATCGCTGGGTAAGCTGCATTATTTCAGCATGCAGTTCATTGTGTGTCTGCTGCATTACTGCTGTGAATATCCAGAATCATCTGCTCAGCCTTCAACTGCCAATCTCATCTTAAAGGGGTAAAAAGGTCCACTTTAATAAGGTCTACTTTTAATCTTATAATTGCGTTTAGTGAGGAAAGAAGAATGAATTAATGATTTGTTGTTTGTATCTCACTTTGATAAACTTTCCTATTTAAAAAGAAAGAAAGAAAGAAAAGAAAAGCCTATGGCTCCCACTGATACACTTTCTGTTGATGTTTAATGATGCTTCAAGTATAATAGTGAATGATAACAGTTGATTGGACTGTGTGACTGTATAATGGTCCAGCCACTCTTGTTGGACTGTGTGTTAACCCAAAGTTGTGCAAAGTCATGAAAGTACAGAACAAGATGATTTTTCGTATGATTCTGCATGTCATGATCACTTTAAATTTGCGCTGTAGACATTTTTACCAGGCTGGGAAAGAGGAGCGGTCTGTCAGCTCATATTAGATGATTAGCATCAGACCTTGAGCTAGAGAAGGAGATGTGAGAATGTTAGTGTTCCTGAACTTCTGTCATCTTTCACAGCGATCATGCCCAGTGGCTCGTTGATGTGCTTTTACCACAAGGTCAGTGACACTTCCTCATTTTAAAACTATAACTGCACACACTCCTGTATTTACTTAAAGGAACAGTTCACCCAAAAATGATCATTCTGTCATCCTTTAAAATAAGGTTCAATTTGATATGATTAGTTAGTGCATTAGGTACCATGAACTATCAATGAAAAACTTTACAGCATTTATTAATCTAGATTAATGTTAAAATATACATAAATGATTGTTAATTCATGTTTGTTCATAATAATGTAAATTTATACTTGAAATGCTAGAACGTTTTAGCATATGTAGAAAATTACATCTCCCCAGATGAATAAATGCTGTAAAAGGACAATTCATTGTTAGTTCACAGTAAAGCTAACATGTCTTATCTTATTCTTATCTTGTATTATAACAATGCCCCTTATGATTTCATCCTTACAGCTGAAATTTCTGCTATATGTCAGAAGAAGGTAAGCCTGGTGTGTTTGTGTGCGCGTGGTCACATGTGTGTGTGTGTGTGTGTGTGGTCACGTGTGATGTGTGTGTGTGTGTGTGTGTGCGCGTGGTCACATGTGTGTGTGTGTGTGTGTGTGTGTATAAAAGCAAACCTCACATGGACAAGAACAATGTTAACATATCCCTGATGTTTTCCCAGCATCCTTGGTGTGCTGGCTAGTATGACGGAGCAGTCCAACAGTCTGTCCCAGGCCGAAATACTGCAGCTCATACAGGGCAGTCCAAAGCAGGAGCAGATTGAGATTGAGCAACAGAGCAGCGGCAGCGATACGTGGGATGATGTTGAGTTGGCGGATGTTGTGGCGACAGCATCCCCAATCAAAATCAAGCACTTGGGGTAAATGTTGTATTGATGGTACATACTCACATACAACGTGCCTTTCACAGACGCCCTCTAACTGAAGACCTCCCGTCACAGTTTTCCCAATTTAGGCAACACGTGCTACATGAACTCCGTGTTGCTGTGCCTCCTCACCGTTTCCCCCTTCCGGGACGTTGTACTTTCCCAGCGGGAGCGGTGGAATGAGGGAAGCACAATGCTCAGGTACCAACATTGAATTTATGCAACATTATATTTCAATCTAAATGGAAAATGACCATTTCAAAGCAGCAAAAAGTTTTTTACTTTCCAGGGCGCTCACCGACCTGCACATGGCCAGGCTGACAGGCAACGGCAAGAATCTGAAGGCGAAGCTCTTGTCTACGCTGAAGGCCTGCGTTGAATCTCGCCATCCTGATTTCTTGGGAGACCATCAGTAAGTGAGGGAGACGATGGCTGGATATTCATGCTCAGATGTATTACATTCAGACTTGCATTTACCCTTATCATCCCTCGCTCTTTCTTCTCTCAGGACGCCCATGAGTTCCTGATGGTTTGCCTGTCCCATCTGAAGGAGGAGGGCGAGCGTCTGCAGAGCTACTGGCCTCAGTACACCTGTCCCGTAACCAATATAGAGCCTGCGCACATGCGACAGGTAGCATCACACATCCACACCTGCATTCATTTCAGACTCATTGATTATATGTGTTGCTGATATTCTTCTGTCGTTTCAGCTGTGTCTTCCAGAGGAGCTTCAGAGAGGATTCCAACTACCTCTCGCTGGTCATCAGTCCTCAAGGAAGCCTCATTGACAGTACTGCAGCAGTACTTCAAAGTGAGTGACGTTACTGATTAAATCGTATCAGCAGGAGGATGTAGTTTCTGATTGGCTGACATCTGTGTTGTTTGTTTTCTCCAGGCATCTTTGTTTGAATGCTCCTGCAGCGAGTGTGCCGGCACCACGGCTTCAGAGGCGCTGGAATTGCTCACCCTTCCAAGGTACAACAGCCTGTTAATCAGTTAGAGCCCGGCAGAATAACTCAACCTGAGCGAGTCAATAGCCGGGTTTCCATCCTAAGTTGTGAATTTAACTTATGCGCAAAATTGGAATATTATCGCATAAAACATTTGCGAATAAGCACCGTTTCCATCCAACGAGTCAGATAGAACAAAATTGTCACTTACTACTAAACTGGCACTAAATATCACTAAGAAAAGTAAAATATTATAAATTACTTGCGCTTCGAGTGAGCAGACAAAACACAATAAATGCGGTCTTGCTTTCGGAGATGAATGTCAGCTGTTTGGGAACTCGTGGTAGACTGTTCTGGGAGGCAATTATATAGAAATACTTTAACGACAGACTTTGCTAGATAGATAGATCAACAGAACGATAGATAGATAGATAGATAGATAGATAGATAGATATGTGTGTGTGTGTGTGTGTGCGTGTTCACGTGTGTGTGGGTGTGTGTGTGTGTGTGTGTGTGTGTGTGTGGTCACGTGTGTGTGTCCATGTCATCATCTTTAGGTCATCCATTATCAGCTCATCTGTGAACTAGCACGTCTCATCTATAAATGCTGTACAAATGAAGCTCCTGCTCCACATGTTCCTCTGCAGCCGATCAGATTGCCATTGTTACTGAGTTTCTGAAGTGAAGGCTGAAAACGCTACAGGGAACAATCGCTCTGTCCTGCTCATTACGTGTGTTTGTGTCGTTCTCGTCCCTTCATTGACCATCTCTTCCTCTCATCCATCTCTCCGTCACAGAACTGCAGCTCTCACGTCAGGCGCGCTGTCGTCACCTGCTTCTCAGCGGGATGCTGCGGTCGCCACGGCAACCGGCCCGTGCGCTACTGCAAGCGTTGTCATGTCAACCACCACAGCAGCGAGGTGGGGGCGTCAGCGGAGACGCATCTGTACCAGACGTCTCCTCCGCCCATCAACACGCGCGAGTGCGGCGCGGAGGAGCTGGTGTGCACCGTGGAGGCGGTGATCAGGTGCGGCTTCATAAAGAGGACTTTCAGTTCAGGATTTTCTTTCATAATGTCAGACAGAAACAATGCTGTTAGGAAACTGAGTCTCTCCAGGTCCAAAAACAGCAAAAATACTCTTGACAAAACTGGATGTGAATAAGACACATTCGATATAAAAATATTAATTCACTGGCAGCCAAACGTTTGTAATAATTAAGATTTTTAAATGTTTTTGAAAGAAGTCTCTTCTGCTCACGAAAGCTGCATTTATGTAATGTATTTAGTTATTTATTTATTATCAAAGCTGTATTTTCAGCACCATTACTCCAGTCTTCAGTGTCACATGATCTTCAGAAATCATTCTGATATGCTGATTCACTCTTTGTCAGAGCATGTGTTATATTGAATAACACATATGTTAATATGAAACAAGCATTAATCAGTGTGATGTAATGTCACTGTCGCCCGCCGCAGTCTGCTGAAAGAGGCTGAGATCCACGCGGAGCTGCGGGAGTTTGAGCTGAACCGCCGCCGTCAGATGGGTCTGTCTTCATCCCATCATTCCCTGGACAACATGGAGTTTGACAACAAAGAGGACGACCAGCACGACCAGAGACTGCTCAGTCAGTTCGGCATCTGGTTTCTGGTGAGAAGCGTATGTGTGACCACTGTGACCCTTATGGTCAGACGACGTGTTACATAAGCAGCAATATTATACCTGCTAACATCATAACACCGTCTGCTGGCAGTCTTATCACAGCTAGAGGTGGGCGATAATAAGCAACAATATTCATCATGATTTTTATCAAAGTGATTAAGGGTGCTTTCATACTTGGTTCCATTGCCGGGTCCGAACCGAGATCGATGGCTCCCCCTGTTGCTAGGTCACGACTGTGCAGAAGACCGCAAATTAATGGATGCCTGCTCGCTTCATTTGTGTACTTTGGAATTTGAAAATTTAGGTTCGTTTCCAAAGCGGCAACACATGCGTCTATTTGTCATGACTGTAATGCAGAGGTTCAAAAGAACGCAGCAGTCAGTTTCTGCGAGCAGAAATTAAATTCTCTATGCTTGCAGTGCGTCAGTCACGCTTATCAGGAAAGCGAGTGAGTAAACACATAAATACACAGTCTGACCAGTTCATACCTTATTAAGTGCGGCTCACTTCCCTGATTGCGTTCACATCAGAAGAGAACTGTACCCCACACCACGCTGTTTAGGCAGACTCGGGCACAGTTCAGAAAACAGCATTCACATTATCCAAATAAACACGAGTTTGCACCAAAAGTGCTAGTGTGAAAGCCCCCTAAAGTGCTGAAAAAACAATGGGCTTTATGGTCATTTCCAAAGTATCCGTAGATACATATTTGATGAATTTCTGAATGTTAATTTCTGCTGTTTCATGTAAGCAATGAGGCGTCTTATTTATTGATAATAATGATAACTTAAGTTCAGTTCTTGAGTCAGATGTTGATTTAGTTCATTCTGTTAAGCCAGTGAATCCTGAATTCATTTTCTTGTGTCTCATGTTTTGTTGATATTTTTTTTATCTCGTCACATTTTGTTCAGACTGAAAACTCACATTCACAACTCAGATAAAGACAAAAATTGGTAAAATATTATTTAAATGCGCTGAAAAATGTATAACTGTTTGCAAATTACTACCAGTATGTTTTTAAAAGAATAGTTTATCCAAAAATGAGCATGTACTGTAAATGTGTTCACCCTCAGTTCATCTGAGATCAGGATGAGTTTGTTTCTTCATCAGGTTTGTAGAAATGTAGCACTGCATCAGTGTCTCAGCAATGGATGCTCTGCAGTGAATGGGTGCCGTCAGAATGAGAGTCCAAACAGCTGATAAAAACATCACAATAATCCACAAGTAATCCACAGCACTCCAGTCCATCAGTTAACATCTGGAGAAGACAAAAGCTGAAACTAATCCAGCATTAAGATTTTTTTAACTTCAAACCATTGTTTCTGGCTCAAATATGAGCCCTCTATTTTTTCTGCACTCACTGCAGAGCATCCATTGCTGAGACACTGATGCAGTGCTACATTTCTCCAAATCTGATGAAGAAACAAACTCATCCTGATCTTAGCCTGAGGGTGAGCACATTTTCAGCAAACGTTCATTTTTGGGTGAACTATTGATTTAACTGGTGTATGGCCTGCCTGTAGTAGCAGCTCTTCCATGACTGACGCTGTCTCTGTAAACGAGTAAACTAACGAGCACACACTCGATCAGGTGAGTCTGTGCACGCCGAGCGAGAACACGCCGACAGAGAGTCTGGCGCGGCTGGTCAGCATGGTGTTCCAGTGGTTCCACTCCACCGCCTACATGATGGACGACGAGGTGGGCAGCCTGGTGGAGAAGCTCAAGCCTCAGTTCGTCACCAAGTGGCTGAAGACGGTGTGTGACGTGCGCTTCGACGTCATGGTCATGTGCCTTCTGCCCAAACCGGTGGAGTTCGCCAGGGTGAGTGAACCGAGCGCTGATGTTACTCGTGCGTTGCAGTGATTGAAGCGTTCTGTGATTTCAGCATCCGTGTGTGTGTGTGTGTGTGTGTGTGTGAGTCAGATAAGAGGCTGGATATTGTCAGGACCTCTTGAGTCAGATTACCAATAAACCGCTGCGCTTCAGAACAGCAGGAGCTTTTAGAGCGGCGGGGCGGTTACTGGGATAAGTCGTGCAGCACGGTGACGCAGCTGAAGGAAGGACTGAACCGCATCCTGTGTTTGATCCCCTATAACGTGATCAGTCAGCCGCTGTGGGAGTGTTTCATGCCCGAGTGGCTGGAGGCGATTCGCACTGAAGTTCCTGACCATCAGCTCAAGGAGTTTCGTGAGGTCCTCAGGTACATGACACACCAGACACGTGTCCTCTGTGTCCAATAACACGTGTTGCCATAGTGACACCTGTCAGTGTTTCCATAGTCTCCATCTGCTCAGTGAAGAGCTTCATATCAGTGTGTTTGCTCACCTGTCACTCTTACACACAATGTTTCTGTTCATTTTGTGCCTCACAAAGTCAAAGCTGTTTCTGAGATGAGAGGGTTGTGAGTTTTTTTTTTTTGAGGAGGCACAGATTTATTATTTTATCTCACTCTTTGTTGTGTTTCTCTTTGCAGTAAGATGTTTGACATTGAGTTGTGTCCGCTGCCCTTTTCCATGGAGGAGATGTTTGGATTCATCAGCTGCAGATTCAGTGGATATCCAGCATCAGTGCAGGAGCAAGCGCTGCTGTGGCTTCACGTGAGCGCACACACACATATGTATATGTAAACACACACACTCACTCACTCTCACACACACACACACTAGCAAATGGCTGCAATATAACAAAGAGTGAAAAATTTAAGGGGGTCTGAATACTTTCCGTACCCACTGTATATGTAAGCACACACACACACACAATAGTACTGAAAATCATGACCCTAACCTTTATCTCCATACCCAAATCTCAGATGGCCAGACAGTGATTCATGTTTTATGAATTGTTGAAATATTGGTGTCCAATGTGCCATGATCCTAGACACTGTAGTGTACACTGTGAACTTAAAAACGTAGCTTTGATGTGTGATATGAATAAACAGTAAAACATTATTTAGTATGTTTATTAATCTGTTTCTTGTGAGGACAGTTGACTGTAGCAGATTTTATTGTCCTTGTGGGGACATTTGGACTCCACACACCTATCTTTTCAGTGGCGTGTGTGAACAGCTGCGTCTGTGTTTTACAGGTTCTGTCAGAGCTGGACATCGTGGTTCCTCTGCAGCTGCTCATCAGCATGTTCTCTGATGGTGTGAACTCACTGAAGGAACTGGCCAATCAGAGAAGAGCTGGTGCTGCAGACCTGTCAGGAAGCGCAGGAGTCCGCAGGGTAACACAGCACTCACCCGCATCAGCACAGAGAACACCCTTCACCTCATCTGGTGTTCCCGGTCAAAAATGACCAGCCTTTGCAAAATTGCTCAAAATCTCTCATTATGCTATAATATCACCAACTCTTGCATTCAAATCACCCAGAAGGGATTTTATTAAAGATTGAAGTTGAAGTTCAATCTTTTTGTCAACTTGTTTTCTCTCCATCAGCATAGATTTTGTATTTCTTTTTGTTTTTGGCCTCGTTGATCTGAGTTTATGCTCCTCAGTGTTTGTGTGGAAGCAGCATTATTTGTGTATAAGTTTGTCATGTCAATGTTCACTCTAAAACTGAGAAGCATAAGCTCAGATCAATGACGACTACGATCCATCAGTTCCAAAAACAAATACAAAACCTGTGCTAACTGAAAGAAAGTAAGTTGACTAAAAGATTGAATCCAATATTTGATAATAATATAGCATAACAACAGATTTAGAATCAGTTTTTGGTAGGCCATTATTTTTTGATCAGAAACACCACAAGTGTAAAAAGGTAGGATAAAAAAAAAAATCACAAAAACATACAAAAATGATCAGCATTTTTTGGGAAGTTGTTACCCTGTGTGAGCAAAGTCAGTAAGTTTTAGTCCATTGCAATAACATTGACTAGCATTTTTTGGGGAAAAGATAATCCTCTCCAGGTCAAAACGACTGAAACAACATGAGGGTTAAGAACGTGGCGTGCAGTTAAACACAGTTGTTACGACAGAAATCTGAAAATTACATGTGATCTACTGCAGTCCCTCCATACTGAGGGATGAGGAGACTTTTTAACCAGATGAGTAAAAAGGAAACTCTTTTCTCAGATGTGTCAAATTTGGTTGTGATATGTTGTGCTTTTGGAGGTGTCCTGTAGAATGTGTTTCCGCCGCAGGTGAGTGTGGTGTCAGACCCCGGCAGGAGAGGGCAGCACAATAACCTGAGTCCGTTTCCCAGTCCGTTCCGCAGCCCCCTGCACTGCAGCCCCTTCAAGAACCTCGGCCACGCTGCCGGAAACTGCGCCCTGGACCTGGACTGCGATGATGACGACATGAACCTGGGCTGCTTCATCCTCATGTTTGACCTGGTGCTTAAACAGGTGAAGTCATTCACACACACACAGAGATGAGAGCACAGTCTTCAGGAGATATGTGACCGGTGTTCTGGTGCAGATGGAGCTGCAGGACGAGGCGCTGACGCTGGGGCTGGAGAGCAGTCTGGGCCGGGATGTGGTGGGCATCATCAACAGCGTGCTGCAGGCTCCGTGGGGCGGCTCGCACACCTGTCAGAAGGACGAGAAGGCTCTGGAGTGCAGTCTGTGTCAGTCCAGTATCCTGTGCTACCATCTGGCCTGTGATCTGCTGCAGAGACTGACGCCGCGCGAGGAGACACGTCTGGTGGTGAGACTCGTTTGTTCTATCGCTGGCTCTTCATTGACCTCTGCTGTCTTTATACTGAGCTAATGGTACTTTAAAGCCCTTCCACTGACTCGTGAAGCCAGACCTTTGACTGGACGTCATATCATCACTGCCAACGGGTTACCTGAGACATATTATATCATACTAATGTAGAAAAACATTTAAAATACAGTGACAGACTCAAACCTTTGAGTCACTAACTTTGACAAATCCAGTACTTATTTCATTCTCGTCATTAGCTGTAAATGTGCTCACTTTCAGGCCATCCCAGATTAGGATTGTCACGGAGCAGTAAGGGAGCACTGTAGAAAAACAGGGTCAGGGTCCAAGTGCAGGAGAAACTAGATTTAATCAACAAAAACAGAAACAAAAACAGATCAAACAAGATCTGAAAAACAACTCAAACAAGAACAGGACCGGGATAGAAATACGACAACTGAAGGTGCTTGCATCCAACCTACAAACAAGAAATAACAATTACAATACAATTAATTCAGCCAGCCAGAGTGGTGGAAGTGTGGTGTATAAATAGTCCATGACAATGAGGAGCAGCTGAGGGTGTAATAAGTGACAGGTGGGTGGAGTCCGGGAGGAAGGGAGATGGCGACCTCTGGTGGTGAGAGGGAGAAACACAGGGCCCGGACCCCTGACAAGGATGAGTTTGTTTCTTCATCAGGTTTGTAGAAATGTAGCATTGCATCAGTGTCTCAGCAATGGATGCTCTGCAGTGAATGGGTGCCGTCAGAATGAGAGTCCAAACAGCTGATAAAAACATCACAATAATCCACAAGTAATCCACAGCACTCCAGTCCATCAGTTAACATCTGGAGAAGATAAAAGCTGAAACAAATCCAGCATTCAGACATTTTTAACTTCAAACCGTTGCTAAAATACGACTCACGTTCCCTTATGTTCCCTTATTCCCTATGCCATTCATAGTTCCCTTCAAACTGAACAAGTTCGCTCCCTTACAGTGACTAATGACTAAAACACCCATCTGCTCTTTCTCCTGGACGTTGTGTAAAACCAGGCAGTCAGATTACATCTTACTATGCAGTGAAAATGATTCTGGTTCAGTGTGAAATAAGCATCAGACGGTTAGGACCAGACTGTTGCACTGAGCCTGCCAAACCTCACGCAAACCTTCTGCTTTTTTACACTTCATCACATCACATTCCTGAATCTAATATAGTTTTAATACATTTAGCATGAATATATTATAATTTTCCCACACACACAGATGTGAATGATAAAGATGAGGAGGTTTTTCACCGTGTCGTGTGTGTTTGACAGGAACCATCCGAGTGTCTGGAGGAGAGTTTGGTTTTCCCTCAAACTGAATTCAATCTTAAATCAGAGAATGGAGCAGATAAAGCAGACGCTCCGTCAGAAAACCCCGGCAGCCACAATCCCTCTCCTGAGATCCCGCGTATGTGCTCCGTTTCCAATAACAATCATTGTTTATGCATTGTTTTTCATCAAATATTCATACGTTCACAGATCTGTGTACTAGCCATGTATTAGTGCATTATATTTTCTGTTTCTGTCTTCTGTTCCCTAGCATTAAAGAATAGTGCAGACAGGAAGTTCTTGTACCTACAGCTTCCTGTTTCTCTCAAGCTTCTGTACACCGTTCTGCAGGTAAACATCTCACTCTGTTCAGTCAGGCTTGTGCGGCGTTTATGTTTCTCATGAGTCTGCTGCGATGTTTCTTGTAGGAGATGAGTAATGTTGAGGAGCCAGACATCCTCTTCAACATGCTCAGCTGTCTGAAGATCCTGTGTTTGCACGGAGAATGCCTGTATCACGCCAGGAAAGATCAGCCTCAGTTCCTGGCCTACATACAGGAGAAGATGCTCATTCCCAGGTACCATGTTGAGATTCATTGCTAATGCTTTTATCACGGTAACGGTATTATCATGATATTGAAATTTAGTTGCAAAAAAGTGTTGTTGCAAAAGAATTATAGGTATCACTTTACAATCAGACCTCATTAGTTAACCTTAGTTAATGCATTAACATTCACAATGAGCAATAGCTACATTTGCTACAG
>NW_015638033.1:852582-859484 GCF_001515625.1 Sinocyclocheilus rhinocerous | reverse complement strand
TGCATCAGTGTCTCAGCAATGGATGCTCTGCAGTGAATGGGTGCCGTCAGAATGAGAGTCCAAACAGCTGATAAAAACATCACAATAATCCACAAGTAATCCACAGCACTCCAGTCCATCAGTTAACATCTGGAGAAGACAAAAGCTGAAACTAATCCAGCATTCAGACATTTTTAACTTCAAACCGTTGCTAAAATACGACTCACGTTCCCTTATGTTCCCTTATTCCCTATGCCATTCATAGTGCCCTTCAAACTGAACAAGTTCGCTCCCTTACAGTGACTAATGACTAAAACACCCATCTGCTCTTTCTCCTGGACGTTGTGTAAAACCAGGCAGTCAGATTACATCTTACTATGCAGTGAAAATGATTCTGGTTCAGTGTGAAATAAGCATCAGACGGTTAGGACCAGACTGTTGCACTGAGCCTGCCAAACCTCACGCAAACCTTCTGCTTTTTTACACTTCATCACATCACATTCCTGAATCTAATATAGTTTTAATACATTTAGCATGAATATATTATAATTTTCCCACACACACAGATGTGAATGATAAAGATGAGGAGGTTTTTCACCGTGTCGTGTGTGTTTGACAGGAACCATCCGAGTGTCTGGAGGAGAGTTTGGTTTTCCCTCAAACTGAATTCAATCTTAAATCAGAGAATGGAGCAGATAAAGCAGACGCTCCGTCAGAAAACCCCGGCAGCCACAATCCCTCTCCTGAGATCCCGCGTATGTGCTCCGTTTCCAATAACAATCATTGTTTATGCATTGTTTTTCATCAAATATTCATACGTTCACAGATCTGTGTACTAGCCATGTATTAGTGCATTATATTTTCTGTTTCTGTCTTCTGTTCCCTAGCATTAAAGAATAGTGCAGACAGGAAGTTCTTGTACCTACAGCTTCCTGTTTCTCTCAAGCTTCTGTACACCGTTCTGCAGGTAAACATCTCACTCTGTTCAGTCAGGCTTGTGCGGCGTTTATGTTTCTCATGAGTCTGCTGCGATGTTTCTTGTAGGAGATGAGTAATGTTGAGGAGCCAGACATCCTCTTCAACATGCTCAGCTGTCTGAAGATCCTGTGTTTGCACGGAGAATGCCTGTATCACGCCAGGAAAGATCAGCCTCAGTTCCTGGCCTACATACAGGAGAAGATGCTCATTCCCAGGTACCACTTCATAATAACAGCAAACCTACCGTAACGCTCCATGACGTAGTTAAAATCATATCATGGCAGATTATGGTCAGGTGTGTTTCTCTGAATGGCACGTTTCATATTCAGATGGCTGATTGTTGTTTGTGTCCAGCCTGTGGTCCATGCTGAGGTCAGAGTTCTGTCAGCTGGCGTCTCTGGCTGTGCCGCAGCTCCTGCATGCGCTCGCTCTGTCCCACGGTGCAGATATCTTCTGGAGGCTGGTCGACAGCAGCTTCAACAGTCAGGACTGGAAGATTCGCTTCGAAGCAGGTCTGACTGCATTCACATCCGCACCTTTCTGTTCATTTCCTAAAACACTTTGCTGCCATGATTAGCGCTCGGGCTCCTGGAGCACTGTGGGATTAACTGGAGCCTCTTACAGTGATTGAGAGAGAGAAGCTGTGACCTTGAGCTACAGTCAGACAAACACAAACAAAGACACGACCTGTGCAGATAAAGAGGATTGAAAGGCTGTTACTGACGCATTGTGTAAAGGGTTCATCATTTACTGCTCACAGTGTGACCATACGACAAGTGCTGTTTGCTACATCATCTATGTGAATGTTGAAATCACCAACAATCAAAACGGTCAGCAGCAACTACTGGATCTGACAGACAAATTATTACTAGTGCTTATATTCAGTGATAGTGATTTGAGTAAAACATCTCATAGCTGCACACTGAAGAAGGACCCGAGCCTCGTCTACAGACCTGAAGATCACAGAGACGCGAGGATACGGGACTCTTGAACACCTGCCAGGAAGAAAACACCTACAACACAATAATAACCAGATATTAATGCACTAAAAACCACACTGCATCCACCCACAGCACACACACTAGTGTCACCGTCGACGAGAACAATAGCAGATCAAAGAAATATTCATTAACGAAAATAAACTTTACAACACATATCAATAAAGGAAACACTGATAAAGATTAAATAATACAGTCAACTTTCAACATAATGTACAGGCCTGCAAACAAAGTAAATCCCGAACTAAACTAATACATAAAGCCAACACGTTTAACCAAAAGAACAACAAAGAAACAACCAAAAATAACAGCGAACCAAAAGGGATCACATAAGAGAACCACCCCAGAGAACCAAGAAAGCTTTTATATTTCTCAGCAGGTGTTCAGCGTTACACATCTCTCAAAGCCCCACAGCCGGCTAAAGAAGATCGATCCCAGCGGCACGGCACACTAGTGTCATGATGGCCAATTCATGACAGCATTAAATGAAAAACAACAAATTGCAAGACTTACAACCATGAATGTGGTCATTTTTATATATTACAAATGAGTCTCTGTGGATAATTGATTTATACCCGGAGGAAAGCTGTTTAAAACCAAAACACATTGGCCAACAACATTTTTAATAAATTAGCCCATATTTATTAGAGGCTTTTTATTTTCAACCACTTGAGTGCCATGCGGATTCTTGTTTTTCATTTATGAGTTACTTTTTATGTAGCACACTCTTTCTATATTTTGATGATAACAACAGTTCAATCATGACAACTCTCTGAAGATTTTAGCATGGTGATGGATATGACAATGTTAATGTATTTGGTTTTGGCGGAACAGATCCTGTGGAGGGTTTCAGAGAAACTCTGAAAGCGCGTTGCAGGAATCTCTAGTGAATGCTAGCCAGCTATATAAATGCAAGGCAGTAAGCTCATTGGCTGCATATGCAGCATGAACCAATCAGCTTGTGCCAAGTCGTTTAACTCTCTGAATATCATCAGTTACGTTAACAACCCATCAGCCTGCGCCATCTAGAGTTTCATGACTGAACTATATATTTGTAGATGTCATCAGACACCATCAATGATTGTTCGTGTTTGATGATATTATTTCTGGCTGTCTCTTTCAGTGGAGCGCGTGGCTGTCCTGTGCCGCTTTCTGGACATGGGCTCGGTCACTAAGAGCCATGTGCTGAAGTATTCTCTGGCTCACGCTTTCTGCTGCTTCTTGGCCAGCATCGAGGACGTGAACCCCGCCGTGGCCACCAGAGCTCGCCTGCTGCTGGACTCCATCAAACGGCCCACGCTGCAGGTGACAGAGACCTGATCGCACCAGTGTCCCCGTCACGTCATGAAGGGACCGGGACTAACGTGTGTTTGTGTGTCCTCCACCAGGGCCTGTGTCTGTGCCTGGACTTCCAGTTTGACACGGTGGTCAGGGACCGGCCCGTCATCCTGAGCAAACTGCTGCTGCTGCACTCGCTCCGACAGGAGATCCCCGCTCTGAGCTGGGAGTTCTTCGTCAACCGCTTCGAGACGCTGTCGCTCGAGGCCCAGCTGCACCTCGACTGCAACAAAGAGTTTCCTTTTCCTACCAGTGAGTGTGTTTGAATTAACTGTTCATGTCAGCACGTCTACAGCGGTGTGTGTAGAGTATGAAGAGGCTTTCTGCAGGTCTCAATTCCTCGTCCACAAATTAAAGCCTTAAAAAGGTCTCAATTCAGAGCAGAAAGTCTTAAATTCATAAAGTGTAACTGAAAAAAAGAAATCTGATCTAAACATTCTTAAATCAATATACAGTTGCATGAGATGCAAAATGAACATATGAAGTCTTGCTTTCTGAGAAACTGAACATAATTACATTTATGCTTATAACAAATATCATGGGTGCTTCTACTAAATACTGAGCATTTTTCAGTTTTTCTTTTTTAATAAATTTGCAAAAATGTCAACAATTCTGTGTTTTTCTGTCAATATGGGGTGCTGTGTGTACATTAATGAGGAAAAAAAATTAACTTAAATGATTTTAGCAAATGGCTGCAATATAACAAAGAGTGAAAAATTTAAGGGGGTCTGAATACTTTCCGTACCCACTGTACATTTGCATGAGATGCAAAATGAACATATGAAGTCTTGCTTTCTGAGAAACTGAACATAATTACATTTATGCTTATAACAAATATCTGTCACTTAGGTTTTAGGTATGAAAACTTGAATTACCTTTGAGTTAAGTAGATTTTTCTGAGCCCACTGGCAGATATCTGTTCTTGTTTTAATCATAAGTTCACTTCACTTTGATACATTTCTCATAAAACAAGACTTTTTGAGTAATTTTGCTTCTCAAATAAATATATCTTGAATTAAGATGACAGAAATATTGAGGAAGAACAGCACATTTGTTGCAGTGTGATCAGAAGATACAGTAACAGTTATTTCTATATTCTAGTGGTTTGCAGCAGAGCTATTAAAGTAAAGTCATGGAAATCTGTTAGACGATGGACATTTACATTTAGAGGACATATTGACTTGTGTTCCCTTCAGTTTATTCTTACATTTTCTTTACTTGGTCTTGAAAAGGTGTTAAAGTCTTAAATGTACCTTCATAAAGCCTGCAGAAACCCCGATTACACACCAAGTTGATCATGTCTTGATTTGCTCTGTAAGCGATCACAGCGGTGAGGACTAATGTGGCCAACCTGAGCGATGCGGCCATGTGGAAGATCAGACGTGCTCGCTTCGCCCGCAACCGTCAGAAGAGCGTCCGCTCGCTACGAGAAAGCGTCAAGGGTTCGTCCGGGTCCAAGCGCACTTTCTCCCTCCCGGAGACACTGTGTAACAAACTGCGTGAGTGACCTGAACCTCCTGTAGCTGTGCTGCTTTTCCATCACATGTGACTGCTGCTGACCTGCATGAGAACATCCCATCAGTATCTGTCACACACTTGAGCTCAACAGTGGAATGATTGTTTTGCTCAAATATTTGTCTCTGAATTGACCAAAGATGTCCTTCACTTTCTGTTTCTCTTTTTTTCTGGATTCAGCTCTCAGACTCATAAGACAAGAGCAGTCGGCGCCCTCACTGGGAAACATGTTCGAGAAAGTCCTGACAGGTAAAGCACACTAACCTCGTCAAGCATAGCAGCACAGCATCGACGGTCACTCATGACTCATTAACAGTGAAAATACTGTACATGTATGGTGGTGTTTGGACACACTGTTCCTTCCTTTCAGCGTGTGCTGTATATTAATCTTAATTTGCTATGTATAATTATATTCATAAGTACTTTAGTTTGGTTCAGAATCATCACCCCAAGTGTGGTCACCCACACATCAGTTTAAAGGGGTTCTATTATGCAGTATCACAAAGTCTTGGTTTTGGGGTGTGCTAGAATAGGTTTTCATGCTTGATTTTTCCAAAAACAAAAAAATTATGTTTCTCATATCTTACATTATTGCAGCAGCTCTCTTCCCATTCGGTCTCAAACGCTCTTTCAAACGTTTCAATGAAGCCCCTCTTTCCAAAATACAAAATGTGCTCTGATTGATTAGCTGGCCCTGTATTCTGGAAATACACTGTAGAGTAACATAACATAAACCCACAAACAATAAATGTAATAGAATTAGAACAAAGCATTAAATATATGGAAAAAAAAAATCAAAACATAAAGTGGCTACATCACAAAGCCCAGTTAGAACACCCAACCTAAAATGTAATAGAACTGTCGGCAGAAAAATACTGAAAACAATATAGGATGACAACAATTTTAATTGTTCACCAGATAATGACAGAAACATTACAGACAACTCACATGCTCTCCACCATGTTGTTATGTTTTAATAACTTCACCCCTCACTTCCAGCCTGAAACGGGTGATCGTGAGGCGCTGCGAGGCTGCAGCCGGACAGTATCTCACTAAAGCAGCTCTTCTTCTTCAGCTATTCTAGCGCAGCTCAACCAGGCCTCGCCTGTGGACAGGGATCATTTAAATGAGTGACTTTGTGACTACATAATATCTGGAAGAATGAGCCGTTTGTTGTAGTTCTTGAATTGAGGTTTCTGTTTCTGTTAAGAGAATATCTCCCTTTGGAGTGGACTTTGAGCTTTGTAAACTTGCAGAGCTTTGTAAACTTGCAGATCTTTTTTATGCTCAAATAGCAACATTGTAGAGCATCTGTAGAGGAGACTAACAGCGCCACACCTTGTTACCGTGCAGGAGAGAGCTCTCCTCCAGAGGACGACTCCGTCATTAAGGATCTGCTGCCGGAGGACGCAGGCATAGACCACCAGACCGTCCATCAGCTCATCATGGTGCTCATGAAGTTCATGGCCAAAGACAAAAGCAGCGCAGAGGCAGACATCGGCAGCGCCAAAGCCTTCAACACGGTCAAGCGGCATCTCTACGTCCTGCTGGGATACGATCAGCAGATGGGATGCTTCATGATCACCCCTCAGAAAATGCGCTCCTCCACCTGCTTCAACGCCTTCATCGCAGAAATCGCTCAGGTGAGCTCAGCCCTGTGCGCTCGACTCTTTGTGAGGAGCGTGACAGTGTTCCTGATGTATTGTTTTGTCTCCTCAGGTGATGGACTATAACATCGGTCTGGGCAAACATCTGCTGCCGCTGGTGGTGCAGGTGCTGAAGTACTGCACGTGTCCGCAGCTGAGGCCCAACTTCCAGGAGCCGCCGCGCTGCTCGCTCTGGGCCCTCAGACCTCACACTAGACAGATGTGGCTTAAAGCCCTCCTCGTCATCCTCTACAAGGTATTCATCCTAACTGTGGCCTTTGCTGAAAAAAAAAGGTATGTGTGTTAAATAAATAAATGTATAATAGTGTTGTGTGTTCCACGTTTATTGTCAAGTGTTCATGAGATGGATTGCCTGAGGAAAGAAACTGTCCCTGTGTCTGGCCGTTCTGGTGCTCAGTGCTCTGTAGCGTCGACCAGATGGCAACAG
>NW_015638033.1:827792-843093 GCF_001515625.1 Sinocyclocheilus rhinocerous | reverse complement strand
GTTATTATTGTTAATAATAATAATAATAATATTTCTTCATTTATATTTTTTATGTATTTGTTTATATTACCAATATTGTTTATATTAATATTTTTTTATATATGAAAATGTTTAACAACTATGAGTGTGCAAATATTCACGTAAATATTACATATTTTTATATATGTTTGAATTCTATATTATTTTATATAATTGAAAATGTTGTTATTATTATTATTATTATTAATAATAATAATATTTCTTCATTTATATTTTATGTATTGGCTTATATTACCAATATTGTTTATATTAATATTTTATTATTTGTTATATATTTTATTATATATGAAAAATGTTTAACAATTACGAGTGTGCAAAATTGGATTAAATAAAATAATGAAAAAAATAGAAAATAAACACAAAATCAAATACAACAATAAAATTATAAATAATTAAATGCATGTTAATTCTATTATTATTATTATTATTATGCAATTTTGCACATCCCTATTTATTTTTTACATTTTGAATCATACTTTACTGAAATGCCTGATTGGTTGAAATGATGCTTCATGACATAAATGGTGAGAAATATATCTAATAATGTCGAATGGTTGTATAAATGGCTGTCTTTTTAGCTCAGACACACTCATGTAAATGTGTCACACTCGTATAAACTCCTCCACCAGTGTTGAGAGACCTTCATGTCATACTGCTGTTCACCTTGATCTTGACTTTTTGATTTCTGTCTCCGACAGTCCCAGAGAAACAACGCAAAGTTATATTGACCCTTTTGCCCTCTTCTCTATAAATAGCAGGTCTGCATTGTTTATTTGGTCATGGCTGACATCTGAAGTGTCGTCCATCTAAACAGCCTACTGACGTCCTTGTGCTTGAGGTGCTATTGAGGGTCAGGACTTTAAAATGGCCTTCACTTCAGTTATTACTAAATAAATAGACTGAATAAGGGGCCATTCACACACAACGCGTTTTTCCATTCCAATTCTGTTGATCACAACTTGTTCTTTAAAAAAAAGAGCTTGGAATTCGTATCTATCAATTCTGCTGTTTGCCTATTTCTATTATTTCCGTTACTGTCGTTATTGCATTACGTACAGTGCTCTGTAGCGCTGACCAGATGGCAACAGTTCAAAGAGGGAGTGTGCTGGATGTGAGGGGTTTTGCTCACCTGCCCTTTTGCTCACTCTGGATGAGTGCAGTTCTTGGAGAGAAGGGAGGGTTGTATCAATGATTCGCTCAGCAGTCCGGACTACCCTCTGTAGTCTTCTGAGGTCAGATTTGGTAGCTGAGCTGAACCAGACAGTTATTGAAGTGCAGAGGATGGATTCAATGATGGCGGAGTAGAACTGTTTCAGCAGCTCCTGTGACAGGTTGAACTTCCTCAGCTGGCGAAGGAAATACAACCTCTGCTGGGCCTTTTTAACAATAGAGTCAATGTGAGTGTCCCACTTCAGGTCCTGAGAGATTGTGGTGCCCAGGAACCTGAATGACTCCACTGCAGTCACAGTGCTGTCCATGATGGTGAGTGGGGGGAGTGTAGGGAGGTTTCTCCTGAAGTCCACGGTCTTCTCCACTGTTTTGAGCGTGTTGAGCTCCAGGTTGTTAAGACTGCACTAGGGTTGGGTATCGTTTGGTTTTTTTTCGATACCGGTGCCAAATCGATACTTTTAAAATGGTTCCGGTGCCTAAACAGTGCCTGAACCGATACTTATTAAAAATAAATAAATAAAAATTCCCCAAAAAATTATGGATTGGCCATTAACACTATAAACACATGTCTGTTTCATTCATACTGGACGCCAGAGGGCGCCTTCACATAGAAAATCCACATATCCAGTCAGAGAATGACCTTCCAGGAAATCCCTTATATGGACAAAGGCATGCTATTATAGCTGTAACTGAGTAAACAGGACATATAAACGTTTTGAATGATAAAACCGTTTCGGAGAACCAATGGACAAATATTTCAGTCGATCGCTCAGGCATGGCACTGAAATGAGGCACTGAAATCTGCATTCTGATTCGGTTCTAGTACATACCGGTTACATAGGTACCGGTGCCATATTGGTACCGAGTTTCGGTACCCAACCCTAGACTGCACCAGACAGCCAGCTCTTTAACCTCCTGTCTGTAAGCAGACTCGTCTCCGTCCTGGATGAGACCGATGACTGTAGTGTCATCTGCAAACTTCAGGAGCTTGACAGAGAGGTGTTTAGATGTGCAGTCATTGGTGTAGAGGGAGAAGAGCAGTGTAAAAGCATGTCCCGGCGCCACGCGATTTCCCTGTTGATTCTGCGTCGTGGTCCGCTCTGAACAGCTGAAAGCCCGGCAGATGTAGCGCGCTGTCCGGAATAGCGTCATTCAGCCAGGTTTCCGTGAAACACAGAACAGCAGAGTTTGAAAAAAACTTGTTTGCCCGGGAGAGCAGAAGAAGGTTCGTCCATTTTGTTGGGTAGACTTCGCCAGATGGATGCTAGGCAACGGCATTCGAAATCCGCGCTGCCTGAGCTTCACGAGCACGCTGGCTCTCTTTCCCCGTCTGCGCGTCCTAAAGCGTTTGATCAGTGCTGCTGCTCTGCCAACTACAATGTTCAGCAAAACGTCCGAATAATCGAAAACTGGCCAAAGATTTTGTGGTGTGTTCTGCCGAATGTTCAGCAGTTCATCCCTGGTAAAACTGATCGTGTTTGAGAAACAAAAAACAGGAAGAACTAACAAAAACAGTACAAACACTGGAGAGCCAAGCACTGAGGCAGCCGTCTGCGGCACCATCTTGTTTGACTGTATTTACTGGTAATGTGAAATGTGCAAGTGCACTAGAAGTATCTGCAAATTCCACTTTCCTGTTACAACAGTGAACAAAAACAGAAAAAGGAAAACTCCAACACCAGCCGCTACAGCGAGAAGGAGAAAGGTACAGATCGCGCTCGGCATCACGGGAACGGTTAGTGATGTGCTGTCGCTTAATGCCCTGTGTTTTCCTGTGTAGAGGAGGACAGTGTATTTGATGAGTCGGACATCCACGATACTCCGACGGCACCATCTTGTTTGACTGTATTTACTGGTAATGTGAAATGTGCAAGTGCACTAGAAGTATCTGCAAATTCCACTTTCCTGTTACAACAGTGAACAAAAACAGAAAAAGGAAAACAACAGAAACCCAACCTATCAAAATCCCACATATAGCTTTGTAAACCGAATGGGAATTTTCAGAATAAATAAACAGAATGACCACTGTTGTGAAATTCATTTAGGGATTGTTTGACTTAAAGAGACAAAACAAAGACACTGAGCTTGTTGTAGATAGTGAATTCACGAGTTCGAACTTACATATAATCAGATTGAGCAAATAGTAAGCATATTTGGTGTGCTGTCTGAGGGGAAGCCTCCGAGCTCAGAGTAGAGCCTGAAACCAGAGAATTCCCCATATTCCCAAGCTAGGATAAGAATAGTTAGGAGTGCGGAGCTGGGGTGGAGGAGGGATTCCAGAAAAACTGTCATGGTTCAGAGGTACGTTCACTGTATATATATTTACTATCATTCTGATTAAATTGATTATCTAAACATGTTGCTCCTGAACTTTGTTAATAAAACATCATAAGATGTCTTGAGACCACGACCAGGTCAAAGCTATGAACACAAAATCACAGTGTTATGTTTTCATGGCAGGAGCCCATCAAGTGTTTTTGCACTGGGACCTGTACAATCCTAGTTATGCCACTGACTACAGATTAAAGGGGTCATGAACTGCCTTTTTTAATTATTTTGTACTGTTCTCTGAGGTCCACTTATGTTATCAAGATTTTTACATCAAAAAGCATCATAATTCAGAAGTAATAGGCTATTTTCTGTGCTGTTTTGACCCGCTCATCAGAACACTCTGTTTGAATAGGCGTGGTGGATTGTAGACTGAAGTAAACGCCCACTGCTGTGATTGGCTGACAGTTGTGTTTGATAGCCTACATCCTTCACAGATGGATGCTGCTGTGTTTTAGGTTAAAAACGCATAAATACTCAGTTCATATCAAACTATCTAATAACAGACAAAGCAATAGTGAGCACATAATAAAAACAGTTACTCACACTTCTTTCAGAAAATCCTGCTTGAATTTCGTTTTGTTTGTAAACGAATCTGTGGTGAAATGAAGTGAACAAAGGACCATGTTCTTACTGACGCGGTCTGGATCTTCATTAAAAATAAACTTCATCCACTCTTTCCTAATGTTGGGATCAGAAGGAAGGCGATGCAAACACTGTTTTTCATCAAAAAACATCATAATTTATAAGTCTGTCCTGTTTTGACCACCCTCATCAGAACGCTCTGTTTGAATAGGCATGGCGGATTGTAAACTCAGAGGTAAATGCCCACTGCTATGATTGGCTAGCAGTTGTGTATGTTTGACAGCCAAACGATTTGTAACAAAGCGAAAGTGATCACGCAATAAAAACAGTTACTCACACTTGTGTGTTGTGACATTACTGTCAGATCCGATATAGTCGGCACAGCATTCTTTTAGTTTCAAACGAACCCGCGGTAAAATTAAGTAAGCAAAGGACCAAGTTGACGCGGTCTGGAACTTCATCAAAAATAAAGTTCATCAAAAGTTTGGTTTCTGCGTAGACCTGCGTTTGCTGCTCTCGTCATTAACCTACTACGTGCGTGAATCGGTGGGCGGGGCTAAACAGGCAGTGATGCAGAAGCAGGCGTTGATCTTCTTCTGTGGAGGCGGGGCTTAGCCACACTATTACGTCATAAAGTGGCTCATTCCACAACCAGTCGTTTTGGCAGACTGTCTTCAATATAAGCTGTTTTTAGACTAACGAGAAAGTTTTGAGTTCTGAAACTTACAGGATGTTTTTTATAGTACAATGACCTCTTATATGTCAAAAGATCAAGGGAATTTTGATTTCTCAGTTCATGACCCCTTTAAACTTAAATAAAACAAACAATAGAGTTAAATGTAATAGTTAATTGAAGAGAGTTAAATCTATCATTCAGTTTTAATCACATAATTTATTTATTTATTTATTACTAAAATAGTTTTTACTGTGATGAAATACAGATACTTGAATAAGGGGATTATGGTTGCTCTCTGTTCAGAGCCGCTCCTACAGACACACAAAAGAACAACAGGACATCAAGTCAACTAATTTTAATGCATATTTGTTCTGGTCACAACCAGGATCGATTTCCTCAAGGTCTAGAAAGTTCCTGGAAACGATATACCCAATGCCATCAAACAACTGTCCATTGGTTTCTCTTCCGCTTGAATGCAAACAGTGATTTCTCCTGTGAAAAAAACAACACAAAGAAAATTAATCTTATTCATCTAAAAGCATTAACACTGGCTTAGTGTTGCACTTCAGTAAAAAAGTTGTGGTTTTATTTTTGTTCCACAGACAGTCTCATTGTAAGTAACTGTAGTCTTAGTAATCAGAAATTCAGGAATCTTGGCATCTTCTTCACTGTGTCGTGCTGTGTTTCAGTATCCATACAGAGATTCGGCCGACAGCAGCACAGAGCTCAGCACCACGGGAAACACTCCTCCAACGGCCACTCCGTCACCGACCGAAGAGGCTCCGGCGCTCAGAACGACAGCATCCGGCCCATCATACCCGAGGTGCGTCTCAGCTGTATGGAGACGTTTGAAGATAAACCCGTCGGTCTGGACTCACCGCTGGCCGCCCCTGCACTTGACAAGGACGATCCAGATCTCATAGACCTGTCCTCCGACTGCACCTCCATCCCCGAGAAGCACTCCATTCTCTCGCTCTCCGACAGTGACTCGCTGGTTTTCGAGCCGCTGCCTCCTCTGCGCATTGTCGAGAGCAACGAGGACCTGTTTGAGGCACTCAAACTCCCTGGTGGAGTGCTGAGCAAACCTGAGGATCCGTCAGCGGCCACCATCAGCACCGCAGCACACTCTCCTCCGGTCGTGCAGGTCAGCATAGAGGACTGCACTAAGAACAAGAAGCTTGAGCCTCCTGCGATCTCTTCGCCGGCGTCTCTGGAGCTCCCAGACTCTGCGGCTCCTCAGGAGGCCACCATGACCCTGAAACAGAAACGGGATCTCTTCAGAAAGACCTTGCACATGCCCAATGCATCCCTGGATGATTCCTGCACGCAGCCCGAGGATAGCGCCGGAACGAGCCCCTCCAGCAGGTCCGTCGTGCTCCAGATTCCTGCGGACGAGCTCGAGTCGCTGGATCCGTTAAACGGGGAAGGAGCGGGAGACGAGGACAACGACGAGACGGATGAGAGAGACAGCGACCCCAAACCTGACGACGAGAGCGATGAAGCTGAATTCAAGATTCAGATCGTGCCACGCCAGCGCAAAGAGAGGAAGATCGCCGTCAGCGCCATCCAGAGGGAGTATCTGGACATCTCGTTCAACACTATAGACAAAATGAAAGAATTTTTGATTAAATCCGAGAGCATTTTCTCCCCCCATAGGGAGCAATGCAACTACCACATTCAAGATCCAGAATGCTAGCGAGAACATCATTAAATACTCCACGTGACTCCAGTGGTTTAACCTCAGCAACGCAAGTGGTTTGTTTGCACAAAAAAACTAAATTTACCACTTTATTTACGAAATATTGACCTGCAACCCAGTAGGAGGCGCACCACGACGCATGCGTGTTATGTTGACTCAACAGTGAAAGTTCTTCCATGAAAAAAATATTTTCCCCCAAAAATATCCAGCACGTTCACAGAAGCACTTTCACTGCTTAATATTTTCATAAATAAAGTATAACGCGGAGCCATGTAGTTAATATCAGTAATACGCAGCATGCACGATACAAGGAAATGGTCAGTAACATCATCACTTTGAGGTACGATATCTATATCAGTAAGATCAATTCCATGCGATATAATTAAATCTAGCGTATGATTAAAACAATGAGTGGGCCAAAAGACTCCAAAAGAGTTTATTAGGTCTTGTCTGTGAAACCGGGGGTTAGTTTTTTTTTATCAAACAAACCACTTGCATCGCTTCATAAAATTGAGGTTAAACCACTGGAGTCACGTGGAGTATTTAATGATGTCTTTGCTACCGTTCTGGGTCTTGAATGTGGTAGTTGCGTAGCTCCCCATAGGGGGAGAAAATGCTCTCGGATTTGATCAAAAATAACTTAATTTGTGTTCAGAAGATGAACAAAGGACATACAGGTGTGAAACGACACGAGGGAGAGTAATTAATGACAGAATTTTCATTTTTGGGTGACCTATCCCTTTAAAGCGCATTCAATCTACCAATTATTGTCCAAACAATGATGCAGGAGGATTTCATTAACTTTAACAAATGTTACAATGTTATGCAGATGTCAAGAAGTGGTTCCACACTGAGTTCAGAGACTGATTTGAAACTCAGACTGTCTCTCACCTGTGTTGTTGTACAGAGGCCAAATCTCTGTCGAGCCTGGAGAAGCCCAGAGAATCGGCCTCAGCTCCGGCCCTGGAGGCCGCCGTCCCTGAAACCAGCCATCGCTCCTCAGTGTCCAGTAAATCACTTACACGTTAATGCTCATATTCATCTGTCTGCTGTTTCATGAGGCTTGATGTGTGCTGGAAGACTGAGATCTGATCAGCATTCATGAGCAGCTGCTGAGGTGTTTTCTCTGTCCTCAGCTCAGTATGGTCAGGTGAAGCGAGGCTCGCTGGGTGCAGTGACGATGAGTCAGTTAATGAAGCGGCAGCTGGAGCATCAGTCCAGCGCACCACAGAACATCAACACCTGGGACACGGGTCAGTCTTCAGCATTCATGAGCTCTTAGCACTTTCCTCTCGTGTTGATGATTCATTACCCAGACTAGCCACATTTGACTTTATTCTCCTTTAAAACACTAGATGGCACCAAAATCCACCTCAGCACTTTTCCTAACACAACAGCGTTTGCGGGTGGAAATTTGGTGATCCTTGACACAATCATGGACAGCAATGCAAAGTTGATTCTGTGTTAATTTGATCTAACATTTAATGTGTAGCAAATGAGAATTGATAAAATTATTGAATATATTTCAAGGCAAAGGTTATTGTTTTTCGGTTTTGTTCAATCAGCAGTTTTTCAATAACAGAAGAATATGTAAAAGTATGGTATCTGGGGTAAAAAATGTCCCTGCTGTTAGGGCTAAAGGCACAATAATTAATATGATAATAACTAGCTGACTGACTTTCCCATTTGTTAACATAACATGGTTATATTCAGATGATAAATATCATATATTGAGTTGGGTGTCCACTTTAGTGATATTCACCATATTTATAATGAAACCATCACATTTAAAAATATGATATTAACCATATCATATCATATAATAAAATACCGTATGTATTGTTGCTACTGTAACAATACAGTGTTTTGTTACAGTGTCCTTCAGTGCTTTCAGAATCTTTACTTTTTAAAATAATTTAGTTTCTGTATTTTTAAAATGAACATTTTAATCACTTTTTATTGAACAAAAGTAAATGTTTATTAAAACAAACAAAAAACAGTACTTTGATAAATTGATTGTTTTGAACAAGTATTAACTTAGATATTATTCAGAACATATTATTAGCTGAAGTGTTTGTATAAATAATGTGCCTTTTACCCCATGTGTGGCCCATCTCTCCACCTCATACATTTGTAAGATTTTTAAACAAAACAAATCACTTTTATCATTTATTTTCTCACAAAATCTGTTGTTCCATCAATGTCTAATAAAAACATATGTGTTTTTTCAGCAATCATACACTGTGGGAGTAGTGAAAAGCACATTTTTCCCCATTGTATCGTGCAGTACTTGAGTTTGTGCCTCACGATGCTTTGTGTTTTTCTCTGCAGGTCCAGTGAAGACCAGTCTGCTGTCGGCCCCCAGCACCGTCAGCATGTTCGTTCCCGCGCCAGAAGACTTCAGCGACGAGCAGCCCACTACGATGGCCGACAGGTGGGTCTGACCCTCAGTGTTTCAGCGTGAAGAAGTGCAGAAGATCACAGCTCTGTGTGAACTGATCAGGTGCCGTGACTGCGGGGCTGTGCTGGAGGAGTATGATGAGGAGACTCTGGCTCTGGCTGTGGTGGTTCTGTCCATGTTCATCCATCTGAGTCCTGATCTGGCCGCTCCGCTGCTGCTGGAGATCATGCAGTCTGTGGGCAGGTACAGCTCTCTTCAGCACACTACAGCAGTATAATCACTATGGCTTTCTTTCACTTCTTTGCTTTTATTCTGCAGGTTGGCCTCTAGCTCCAATTTCACAGGTCAAGCTGAAAGGTGAGTTCTGCGTTTACGCTTGTGTAATGCACACTTTGAGTTGTGTAAGTCTGAGCGTTATTGTGACGTGTGTGCAGCGTGCTGATTCCTGGGAATGTGGCTGGTGTAGCCAAGCAGTTCCTCCGCTGCGTTCTCCATCAGCTCGCACCCAACGGCATCCTACCACAACTGTTCCAGAGCAACATTAAAGGTCTGGAGAAGCACCTCAGAGCACAGTCGCACACATACACACAGCACAAACACTTCACCGGCTCTGTTCTCTTTCAGATGGAAGCTTCCTGAGGACGCTGGCCCTGTCTCTGATTGATTTCAATGAGCTGAGCTCGGTGGCAGCGCTCAGTCAGCTCCTGGAGGTACGTCTGTTCATCAGCCGCACTACTGACACACCTGTCTCTGAAACAAGCAGGTCACGATGCTCTGACGTGTGTCTTCCAGCAGAGGACTCTCTTGTGACAGTGAAGTGTGGAAAGCTTTATTTAAAGTATTTGACCTTTTGTGCTGCCCTAAATGTATGGTGTGGTGGCAGGGTCTGAACAATAAGAAGACTCTGCCAGCAGGAGGCACTATTCTGCACTGTCTGGACAACATCGCCCCCTTCATGGAGACGCTTCCCATGGACTCACCCAGCAACCTGTGGACAACCATCTCGAACCAGTTCCACACATTTCTAACCAAACTACCTGCTGTTCTGCCACTCAAGGTACCAGTTTAGCCTTTCTGTGCTCTGTAACGCCAGAGGAGTCAGAGAATAAACGCTCGCAGTATTCTCCTCTTAAGAGTTCCTCCTGTTTCTTCTCTTTTCTCAAGTGTCCGCTGGACTCGAGTCTGAGAATTATCATTTGCTTGCTGAAGATTCCTGTAACAAATGCAACAAGAGTAAGTTCATTCATTTCTTCGGCTCTGCTGGTCATTTAATTTCCCTTCAGATGATATGAAAATATCATGATATGAATAATGGGATAATGAGAATATCAGAAGTGTGCTGTTTTAAATGTTCTGCTGGGGCTGATGAAGTTCACTGCTTGTCTGGTGTCTTTCTGACAGAGTCTGCTGGAGCCCTTCTCCAAACTCCTGAGTTTCGTTCTCCAGTACGGTGTGTTCAGTCTCTCGTATCTCGTAGAGCTCTGCGGTTTATGCTACAAAACCTTCAGCAAGGTGAACAGCTCTGTGCATCAGTGTGTATTCCAGCAGAGAGAATCTGAACACCTAGCATGGGTTTCTGCCCTCTGCATGTTGCTGCCAAGATTTTACAGTCTCTTGTTTAAAAAAAATGACATTTATTAATGCAGTTTTTCTCCAGTGCTAAATGAATATTCACTAAATATCATTTGATGATGATCATTTCATAATCATCATCAGGAGGAAAGAGTATACAAACTTTTTTCAGAATAAATAAAAACATAATAATCTTTCCTGTTTTTTATCCTTTTTCCTTAAGAAATAATGTCTGCATGTTGTGAAGCAATGCTTTGTTTGGTAAAAAAAAAAAAAAGAAGAAGACGACGACAAAACTTTGTTTTAATGTGTTTAATAAGTAATAATGTGTTTTGTAGAGCAGAGGTTTCAAAACTTGAAAAAAACTGCATTGTTCCCTTTAAGGTTTTTCTTCTTCTTAATTTTCCATGTAATATTACTACATTAAATAGGCTTTTATTCAGACCATTCAGACGTCTTTTGAACGATTTATTAAAAGAAGCTCATAAGAATAATCTGTTCATGAATTAGATTACACTTTGTTGTGCAACACGTTTGTTCTTGCGAGGAAACTGCTGTGTGTCATCAGAAATATGTAAATACAAGATGATGCTTTATGGAGTTTTGCTGTTGATAGATTATCTAGATATCAGAGAGAAGCAGTGGTCAGCTGGCAAACGAGAGATGTCAGCATTCAGAAGTGTGGCGAGATCTTTTAGCAAACTGCACATTTTTGAAAATGACTTTCTATAATCTGCTTTCCTCCTCTTCCATGCAGGAGAGGGACAAGTTCTACATGTCTCGTGTGGTTGTTCTGGAGTTGCTTCAGGCTCTGAAGTTCAAGTCATCCATTCCTGATACGAACCTGCTGCTGCTGGTGCAGGTAATGCATCTGTGAATCTGCGTCGCACAATAAGGGAAGTTGGAGCAAACACACGTGGATGCATAACTAGTTTTCTATTGCTAGTACTACTAATATGTCAGACAGCTTCTGTGACTGGTCACATTTAATGTAAAAACAATCAAAAGACTGGTGTGTAGTTGAGGGATGATGAATGAGACCGCTCAGGATCCGTCTGAGAGAGTGATATCGTCTCGTCTGTCGTCTCAGTTTGTGTGCACAGACATCGGGACCAGGCTGGCCGAGTCCACCATCCTCCAGAAGCGCATGATCTCCGCTCTGCCCGGGGTGAGACTCGTCTGCTGCAGTACTGATGTGTCTGCTCGTTAGTGCTGACTGTAGACGTCACAGCTGTTCTGTCCCCTCAGTGCACCACAGCAGCGATGGAGTGCTTGCGGCAGTATCTGAGCGAGCTGCTGGACTTCATCGCAGACATGCACACGCTGACCAAACTAAAGGTACTCGTCACACTCATCTAACCATGAGGCCTGCAGTGGGAACTCATGTGTCATGTGTCTTTGTACACTGGCTGTCATGTACCATCATGGAAACTTCTGTCTCATCTGCTGGAAGTTCCTCCAACGGTAGAGCGTGGCGCTAGCATCAATAAAACCATGGATTTGATTCTCAGGGAACACGTGAACTTAATCAGATCTATTCCTTAAATGCAGTGTAAAGGTGGCGTTCCACCAGCCGATTTAAACAGCTGGATTGTGGTCGAGGTAGTCTCGCCAGCTGACTGTTTCTTCAGTCGGAGGTCCATCATGCACACAGATAAAACAATCGGTGGTCGTCACAGATTAAACAACTGCTTCTGAGCTTTCTCACGTGAAGCTTGTGAAATAAGAACAGGAGCAAACCTTCCCAGTCTTCATGAACTGAATCGGGATGTAATTCACTGTGAATGTGTGTGATGTGTGTCTGCTGTAGAAAATAAACAAGCTTCAGTGAGAAGCAGACTGTTCTGCCAGCTGGTTACACACAGTCCTGTAGCATTGCCTTTGAGGACTTGAAATGTTTGGATCGGGTCAGTTCTTCAGAAGATCACTGATCACAAGTCGCACAGACAGAATGTTACGTTTTCGACTGTAATGACCCCTCCGCATCTCCAGCGATTATGTAAATGAGGCTTTTGACTGGAAATCAGCTGAAAATCGGCTGCTGAGAAGCCTTAAGTCTCTTGGGATAAAAGTGTGTGCCTGCATGCATGAATGTAAAATGCTGAAAGCTTGTGATGTGTGTCATGTGTGTGCGTGTAGAGCCACATGAAGGCGTGCTGTCAGCCGCTGCACGAGGACACGTTCGGCGGGAATCTGAAGGTCGGTCTGGCTCAGATAGCGGCGATGGAGATCAGCAAAGGCAACCACAGAGACAACAAAGCGGTTATTCGCTACCTGCCTTGGCTTTACCATCCGCCTTCTGCTATGCAACAAGGGTAAAATCCACCGTCATCACGTGTGTGTGTGTGTGTGTCGTCAGCGCCCAGCATCAGCTTGAGCATTTACATTGTGCTTGTGTTTCCTCAGACCCAAAGAGTTCATCGAGTGCGTGTCGCACATTCGCCAGCTGTCTTGGCTGCTGCTGGGGTCTCTTACCCACAGTGCTTTGCATCAGGGCTCCTCGTGCTGTATGCCCATTCCACTGGATGCTGGATCTCATATCGCAGACCATCTGATTGTCATCTTGATAGGATTCCCAGAGCAGTCCAAGGTATGATAATGGAGCGGTTCTGCTTGGAGGAGATCCAGAGACGTGACTCTGATGTTGCTCCTCTCTCTGTGTGTGTCTGCAGACGTCAGTGCTGCACATGTGTTCGCTGTTCCACGCCTTCATGTTCGCCCAGCTGTGGACCATCTACTGCGAGCAGGCCGCGGCCAACCCGACCAATCAGAACCAGAACGAGTTCTCCTCGTGCGCCATCCTCACGGGCCTGGAATTCTGGAGCCGCGTGACTCCCAGCATCCTCCAGCTCATGGCCCACAACAAAGTGGTAAACCTGCCATTTATTCAGACTCGGTGTGATCCGGCTTCTCTCTCAGTGCATCACTTTGCAGCATTTCTACAGTGGAAGTTGTTTTTTGACATTTGAACATGTCAGAGTATTTCTTAAGGCTTGTGTTTTAGCTCTAAACCGCTTACGTTTGATTTGACATCTGATATAAACTGATTTCAGATACAAAACTGACTCCTGTTCTAGACTGAGAAATTACTCCATATGAATGAGCAAAGATGATCAATCTTTATCAATTTTAACCGATGGGAAAGCTCTGTGCAAAGCTAGAACAACCTCTGAAAGTAGCTTGTTCACAGACACAGTGGTGACAGCAGATCTGCTCTTTTTCTTCACGTTTCAGATGGTAGAGATGGTCTGCTTGCATGTCATCAGTCTAATGGAGGCCTTGCAGGAGTGTAACTCAACCATCTT
Source organism: Sinocyclocheilus rhinocerous (assembly GCF_001515625.1). Classification (NCBI taxonomy): domain Eukaryota; kingdom Metazoa; phylum Chordata; class Actinopteri; order Cypriniformes; family Cyprinidae; genus Sinocyclocheilus; species Sinocyclocheilus rhinocerous. The sequence continues at coordinate 829,318 of NW_015638033.1, read as the reverse complement.
TGTAAAAGTAAGAGGGATTTCTTACTACAAATGCTTAAAATAAACTGCAGTGCTTAGCATTTCTACATCATGCAGTCTGAGGTGTTTATTATATTTAATGTCCTCTTCATTCTCTTCAGCTGATTCCCATGTGGCTGCCCATGATTCAGTCGAACTTAAATGTAAGTTTTCAACATATCCATTACACAATTCACTCTTGCTATCAACACTCTGATTTTTGCTTCTTTCTAGAGTAAACTCTCAAAATATTCCTGTTAGATGATAAACGCCCTTTGTGTGTCAATAGCATCTGTCCGCGGGTCTCCAGCTGCGTCTTCAAGCCATTCAGAACCGGGTGAACCACCAGTGTCTCCAGAATCCTGGATCCGGATCGTTTCCTCTCACTCTGCGCAAGTGGCTTCAGTGCACTCAGTTTAAAATGGCCCAGGTGGAGATCCAGTCGTCTGAGGCGGCATCCCAGTTTTACCCCATGTGATCTTTAAAGCAGCAAGCTGTGTGTGATGATTAATCATATGAGCTTCTGCAGCAGCAAATGTAGTTGCTCAAGGTTCGGTGGTCTTCCTAGTGTGTGTGTTATTATCGAATACATTACAGAAATCATGCATAGAGAAAAATGTTAGCCTGTTTCAACCAGGGAAAGTTTTTTTTTGCATTATCAATAGTATGCATATTTCAAACCAAAATAAACAATTCAAGAGATTTTTTAAAAAACAAACTGCTTGAATTTTTTCTTCAGAATCAGAAAGAGCTTTATTGCCAAGTGTGTTTGCACACACAAGGAATTCGTCTTGGTGTCAGAAGCTTCCATTACAGAAAGTACCGGAAGAAAGTTCAGTGCTCTGTAGCGCTGCGAGGGCTACAGTTCAAAGAGGGAGTGTGCTGGGTGTGTGGGGTCCAGAATGATTTACCAGCCCTTTTCCTCACTCTGGAGATGTACAGTTATTGGAGGTTAGGCAGGGAGCACCAATAATCCTCTCAGCAGTCCTGACTGTCCTTAGTCTCCTGATGTGTGATTTGGTAGCGGAGCCAAACCAAACTGTTATAGATGAGCACAGGACAGAATCAATGATGGCCGAGTAGAACTGGGTGAGCTGCTCCTGTGGCAGGTTGAACTTCCTCAGCTGGCGAAGGAAGTACAGCCTCTGCTGGGCCTTTTTTACAATAGAGTCTATGTGAGTGTCCCACTTCAGGTCCTGAGAGATGGTGGTGCCCAGGAACCTAAATGACTCCCACTTCAGCCACAGTGCTGTTCATGATGGTGAGTGGGGGGAGAGTAGGAGGGTTTCTCCTGAAGTCCACTGTCATCTCCACTGTTTTAAATGTGTTGAGCTCCAGGTTGTTGTGACAGCACCAGACAGCCAGATGCTCAACTTCTTGTCTGTAAGCAGACTCCTCATCATCCTGGATGAGGCAGATGACTGTAGTGTCATCTGCAAACTTCAGGAGCTTCACAGAGGGGTCTTTAGAGGTGCATTTGTTTGTATACAGGGAGAAGAGCAGTGGGGAGAGCACACATCCCTGGGGGG
>NW_015638033.1:826555-827525 GCF_001515625.1 Sinocyclocheilus rhinocerous | reverse complement strand
CTCCAGGTTGTTAAGACTGCACCAGACAGCCAGCTCTTTAACCTCCTGTCTGTAAGCAGACTCGTCACCGTCCTGGATGAGGCAGATGACTGTAGTGTCATCTGCAAACTTCAGGAGCTTCACAGAGGGGTCTTTAGAGGTGCATTTGTTTGTATACAGGGAGAAGAGCAGTGGGGAGAGCACACATCCCTGGGGGGCGCCAGTGCTGATCATGAGAGTCTTGGATGTGAGTTTCCCCAGCATCACTAGCCTGCTGCCTGTCTGTTAGGAAGCTGGTGATCCACTGACAGATAGAGCTAGGAACAGAGAGCTGGGTCAGTTTGGCAGAGAGAAGGTCAGGCATGATGGTATTGAAGGCTGAACTCAAGTCCACAAATAAGATCCTTGTGTAAGTCCCAGGTCTGTCGAGATGTTGCAGGATGTAATGCAGTCCCATGTTGACTTCATCATCCACAGTCCTGTTTGCTCTGTTGGCAAACTGAAGAGGATCCAGCAAGGGTCCAGTGATGTCCTTCAGGTAGGCAAGGACCAGTATCTCAAATGACTTCATGACCACAGACGTGAGAGCAGCAGGTCTGTAATCATTAAGTCCAGTGATTTTGTGGTTGGGGGGGGGACCGGAATGATGGTGGATCGTTTGAAGCAGCAGGGAACTTCACACCGCTCCAGTGATCTGTTGAATATCTGTGTGAAGATGGGGGCCAGTTGGTCAGCACAGACTTTTAGACAGACAGGTGAAACACCATCTGGGCCTGAAGCTTTCCTAGGCTTCTGTCTTCTGAAGACCCGGTTCACATCCTCTACACAGACCTTAAGCACAGGTTGAATGGTGGGGGAGGGAGGGAGGAGGGTTGCAGGGGTGGTAGGTGAATGTGTGAAGTGCAGATCAGAGCGGGTGTGAGGTGGTAGACTGGGCTTTTCAAACTGGCAGTAGAACACATTCAGATCGTCAGCCAGTTGTTGATTCTCC
>NW_015638033.1:799504-823379 GCF_001515625.1 Sinocyclocheilus rhinocerous | reverse complement strand
GTAGGCCAGGACCAGTCTCTCAAATGACTTCATGACCACAGACGTGAGAGCAGCAGGTCTGTAATCATTAAGTCCAGTGATTTTGTGGTTGGGGGGGGGACCGGAATGATGGTGGATCGTTTGAAGCAGCAGGGAACTTCACACCGCTCCAGTGATCTGTTGAATATCTGTGTGAAGATGGGGGCCAGTTGGTCAGCACAGACTTTTAGACAGACAGGTGAAACACCATCTGGGCCTGAAGCTTTCCTAGGCTTCTGTCTTCTGAAGACCCGGTTCACATCCTCTACACAGACCTTAAGCGCAGGTTGAATGGTGGCAGAGGGAGGGAGGGGGCTTGCAGTAGGGGTAGATGAATGTGTGAAGTGCAGATCAGAGCTGGTGTGGGGTGTGAGACTGGGCATTTCAAACCGGCAGTAAAACACATTCAGATCGTCAGCCAGTTAATGATTCTCCACAGACTCTGGGGGTGGTGTTTTTTTATTTTTTTATTTTTTTGAGGCAGTCGTGGCCTAATGGTTAGAGAGTCGGACTTGTAACCTGAAGGTTGCGGTTTCGAGTCTCAGGTCCGGCAGGAATTGTCGTAGGGGGAGTGAATAACCAGCGCTCACTTCCACCCTCAATACCACGACTGAGCTGAGACCCTTGAGCAAGAACCAAACCCCCAACTGCTTCCCGGTCGCCGCAGCAATATGGCTGCCCACTGCTCCGGGTGTGTGTTCACTATTGTGTGTGTGCACTTGGATGGGTTAAATGCAGCGCACAAATTCCGAGTATGGGTCACCATACTTGGCCACACGTCACTTCACTACTTAGTGATGTTCATCAGGCCTGTCCAGACTGATGCCTGGTCATTGGCTGAAAACTGGCTTTTCAGAGTAGTTTTTAGCCACTCTGATCTCCTTTGTTAGTCTGTTTCTGGTTATACAAGATTTTATCCCCACTTCTGTAAGCATCCTCTTTGGCATGACAAAGCTGTTTGAGTTTCCCAGTAAACCATGGTTTATCATTATTGAATGATAAGAATGTCCTGGTAGGAATGCACATATCCTCACAGAAACTGATGTATGAAGTTACAGTCTCTGCAAGCTCGTCCAGATCAGTGGCTGCAGCTTCAAAAATACTCCAATCAGTGTAGTCGAAGCAGGCTTGTAAATCCCGCTCTGCTTCATTAGTCCATCTTTTAACAGTCCTTAAAACAGGTTTAGCTGATTTCAGTTTCTGCCTGTAGGTCGGTATAAGATGAACTAATGTCGAGGTGTTGCAGGATGTAATGCAGTCCCATGTTGACTGCATCATCCACAGACCTGTTTGCTCTGTAGGCAAACTGAAGAGGATCCAGCAAGGGTCTAGTGATGTCCTTCAGGTAGGCCAGGACCAGTCTCTCAAGTGACTTCATGACCACAGATGTGAGAGCGACAGGTCTGTAGTCGTTAAGTCCAGTGATTTTGGGCTTTTTGGGGACCGGAATGATGGTGGAGCGTTTGAAGCAGCAGGGAACTTCACACAGCTCCAATGATCTGTTGAAGATCTGTGTGAAGATGGGGGCCAGTTGGTCAGCGCAGACTTTTAAACAGGCAGGTGAAACACCATCTGGGCCTGAAGCTTTTCTAGATTTCTGCTTCCTGAAGACCCGGTTCACATCCTCTACACAGACCTTAAGCACAGGTTGAATGGTGGGGGAGGGAGGGAGGGGGGTTGCAGGGGTGGTAGGTGAAGGTGTGAAGTGCAGATCAGAGCGGATGGGGGGTGGTAGACGATCCTTTTCAAATCTGCAGTAAAACACATTCAGATCGTCAGCCAGTTGTTGATTCTGTGGGGGTGGTGTCTTGTACATGGTGATGTTCCTCAGACCAGTCCATACTGACGCTGGATCGTTTGCTGAAAGCTCTTTTCTCAGCTTTTCAGAGTAGTTTTTTTTAGCCACTCTGATCTCTTTTGTTGGTCTGTTCCTGGCCTGGTTATACAAGATTTTATCCCCACTTCTGTAAGCATCCTCTTTGGCATGACAAAGCTGTTTGAGTTTCCCAGTAAACCATGGTTTATCATTATTGAATGATAAGAATGTCCTGGTAGGAATGCACATATCCTCACAGAAACTGATGTATGAAGTTACAGTCTCTGCAAGCTCGTCCAGATCAGTGGCTGCAGCTTCAAAAATACTCCAATCAGTGTAGTCGAAGCAGGCTTGTAAATCCCGCTCTGCTTCATTAGTCCATCTTTTTACAGTCCTTATTACAAGTTTAGCTGATTTCAGCTTCTGCCTGTAGGTCGGTATAAGATGAACCAGGCAGTGATCAGAGAGCCCCAAAGCTCTCGTTCTCTCATAAAAACGATGCAAGCTTCAGATCTTCCAATGTTTCTATATGGCGCTGAAACCTACAGATGTCCGAGTTCCGCTCCCCCTGCAACTGATACTCGACTGCCATTGGCTCATCTGCGTTCGAGGGGAGGGGCTTACCGATAGGTCAATTATAAACTGAACGCGGCTGCTCAATGCAGCGTGCCGAACAACAATCGCATCAAGTCGAGCTGACCGACAAGAGTGAAGTGAGAAAGACAAGACGATGGCGGAAGATTTAGTTTTGAAACAAAATGCAAAAGCGCCTGTTTGGCAATATTTTGGATTTTGAAAATCCTGTTGACTTTTGCCATTTATCAAAGGTGATTCTGGAAGTTTTTTAATATTCGTTTCTTATTTATTTGGTGTTTGCTGATTTTTACTTTATTTAAATTATATATGTAATTTGTTTATTTTATTTTACATCAAGGTGTATGCCGTGTCTCCGAGCTTTCTTAGTCGTTTTGCTAATAAACGTTCCCCTTCAGGAACTCGAGCTGCATCGAAATGCTTTGGGAATGCCTCTGTGTGCCCACGCTCTGAATCACATGTGAAATCAGTCCAATGGAATGGTGAAACGTCATGGGCGGGGTGATGTAGAGACCAGAGAGCTTAAAAGCGCAATCCGAAACAAGCAGCGTTAACTTCTGTGTTTTCAGCAAGCGCTCTGTGTGAAACATGTCAGTCTTATTTACTGTTGTTTGTATTATCAGTGCACAATCACTTCTATATGGCGAGCTAAACAGACAGCACTTTAGACGTGTGTTATTCTCTGCCCGTGCTAAACAATTACGGGTGTGAATGCACGCGATCGTTGTGTTGTTGTTTGGGAGTGGAGCACGCACAGTCAGCTCTCGAGGGGGCTGATTGTGCATCGTGCTCCCGCTGCGAACGCTCCGCTCCCGCCGGGCACACTTCGAGGAGTGTGTCCGTGTTTGCAGTCTCTACGGTTACTGTCCCGCTGCTGCTGAGCCACGGCGGCGATTTGGATCGTGGGGATCGTATATGAATCTAGCGCTCTCTCTCGAGGTTTGGAAGCCCGTGCTGCAGTCTCTTCCGTCTTTGAGTGAGAGCTTCATGCTGCAGCTATCTTCCTCCGAGGAGGTTGATGTTATCAATGATGTATATGAGATTGAGGACTCGCCATCTCAAACTTTTGCATATGAAAAGCATTCTGCCCTCGCAATAATTAGGGGTAGGGATGCACGCGATTTATGTGTGGTTTATTTTGGAGCAGAGACACACCCAGTCAGCTCTTGAGGGGGCTGGCTGTGTTCATTCATAAAATGTACCTATGTGTGTACAAAGTGTAAAGTGTGCATTACCTTGGATGTTTAGCTCTGCTCCCGCTGGCGTTTCTTCTCGAGGGAAGAAAGTCTTATGCATTATAGAATTGAATGGCTCGCACGTTGCCATTACGGGTCTGCAGCAAATAATGTCGGGGGAATCAGTGAGCAGACGGGAAGTTCCTTTTCTCTCTCTTTCCCCCAAACGTGTGCAAATGTATAAATGTGTTTGCAGGCTATTATTCACAATTCTTTTATATTGCATCTTATATGGTAATCAGACCGAGTTCACTTGTCTGGTTGTTTGGCTGCATTTAAGTCAGAGGAATTAAATGATGAATATTCATCTGGCTTTGAGAAGTTGGATATATATTTTGTATACATATATTTATATATATGTATATATATATATATTGTATATATATATATATATTGTATATATATATATATATTTGTTTGTAAAAACAGTGCATAATCACTTCTATATGGCGAGCTAAACAGACAGCACTTTAGATCATGTGTTATTCTCTGCCCGTGCTAAACATTACGGGTGTGAATGCACGCGATCGTTGTGTTGTTGTTTGGGAGCGGAGCACGCACAGTCAGCTCTCGAGGGGGCTGATTGTGCATCGTGCTCCCGCCGCGAACGCTCCGCTCCCGCCGGGCACACTTCGAGGAGTGTGTCCGTGTTTGCAGTCTTCGGTTCCTGTCCCGCTGTTGCTGAGCCACGGCGGCGATTGGGATCGCATATGAATCTAGCGCTCTCTCTCTCGAGGTTCGGAAGCCCGCGCTGCGGTCTCTTCCCTCTTTGAGTGAGAGCTCTATGCTGCAGCTATCTTCCTCCGAGGAGGTTGATGTTAGCAATGATGTATATGAGATTGAGGACTCGCCATCTCAGTCTTTTGCATATGAAAAGCATACTGCATTTTAGATCGCTCGTTTCCCCCTGCCCTCGCTATAATTAGGGGTGGGGATGCACGCGATTTTGTTTTGGAGTGGAGCACGCAGTCAGCTCTTGAGGGGGCTGGCTGTGTTCATTCATAAAATGTCCCTATGTGTGTACAAAGTGTAAAGTGTACAAGTGTGCATTACCTTGGATGTTTAGCTCTGCTCCCGCTGGCGTTTCTTCTCGAGGGAAGAAATTCTTGTGCATTATAGAATCTTGGCAAAGCGTGCATTACGGGTCTGCAGCAAATAATGTCGGGGGAATCAGTGAGCAGACGGGAAGTTCCTTTTCTCTCTCTTTCCCCCAAACGTGTGCAAATGTATAAATGTGTTTGCAGGCTATATATTATAATCAGACCGTGTTCACTTGTTTGGCTGCATTTAAGTCAGAGGAATTAAATGATGAATATTTTGAGAAGTTTGAGAAGTTGGATATATATTTTGTATACATATATTTATATATATGTATATATATATATATATATATATATTACTAAACTTTGAGGAGTTGGTGGAGATTGTAACTAAAAGCGTGCCAACATAGCTTTCTAATCACAACCTCCATGTCGGGACCTACCGGTTTTCCCTGTCTCCACACCGAGGTGTTGAGAGCATGGGTTTAACCATTTTTCATTCCAGCTCATCTGCCCTTTAAATCATTTTTTTTGACGGGCTGAATGAGTAGGTTTTTAGGGCGATGTCTAAGGTGGGATAGACGCCTGTGGGCTATCTGTTCCCATTACAACATCACCCCTAAGGCCCCGACATTGTCCAATGCTGGACACAGGTCTCAGGGGCTGCTGGGAGGGAGCAGCCCTAGCCATGTTCCAGCTCCTCATTCGGGGAGCATCGCTTCTCATACTCCCCCAGTATATTTAGAGTCAGAGCGGCGCTCCCGGGCCGAAAGCTTCTAAGCAGAAAGTGGATCTGCGGACCATCATTCTCGCTAGATAGTCTTAGACTAAAAGGTCCTGACGCCCTATGGCCCAGGACTTCTGAGGGCAGGCCCCTCTGGGGAAGAGCAAGGTACACCTCATCATACGGTGCCCATCTCTCCTCAGTGCCCTCAGTAGACCGGCCTGTCAACTCTGCCAGCCCCGGTGTTTCAGGGCACAGCAGTCTCCAGCGAGTGCATCTCTCAGCATCCGCCCGGAAACGTAGCGGTTCTGGGAGGCTCGCTACCTCCTAGGAGGTCTCCAGAGCAGCTAGATCGGCCATCCCCTGCCGGTCCTCCGCTTCAGAGCACCTGGATCGCCCACCCCCTGCCGGCCCCCCGCTTCAGTGCACCGAGCTAGCCGCTCTAAGTACACCAGAGGCCAGTCTCGAGAGACTGGTTCCCTTAGTAGGTCACCTGGCAGTGTGGAAGCCCCTGCCAAACTTATCTCATTGGGTCTTGCCCTAAGCAGGCTCTGGTTGTGTCAGTCTAAGTCTTCCAAGGAGATGACGGGTCTGAGGACCGTCTTTTTCAATAAGAACCTTCAGCCAAAAAGTCCTGATGCCCAGGCCCTCAGGGCAGGCCCCTCTGGGGAAGAGTGGTGTACACCTCATGCACACTGTAGAAAGAGGCTTCAAGATTCAGTTCGGGTCACGTCTGCCTCTATTCAACGGGGTGTTTCCCACTCTGGTGGGCCCCGAGCAGGCTCTGGTCATGGAACAAGAAGTAGACACTCTCTTGAGGAAGGAGGCCATCGAGGTGGTCCCTCCTCTCGACAGAGAGTCCGGGTTCTACAGCCGGTACTTCATCGTCCGAAGAAGGATGGGGGGTTACGTCCGATTTTAGATCTGCATTTGTTAAACTGCTCAGTCATGCGACTCAAGTTCAGAATGCTCACGATCAAACAGGTTGTGTCTCAAATCAGGTCTGAGGACTGGTTTGTGACGATAGATCTGAAGGACGCATACTTCCATATATCCATCCTTCCTCAACACAGGAAGTTCCTGAGGTTTGCTTTCGGGGGCAAAGCGTACCAATATCGGGTTCTTCCGTTCGGCTGGCACTCTCACCCTGCACTTTCACCAAGTGTGTGGATGCTGCTCTGGCTCCAGGGCATCCGCATACTGAATTACATTGACGATTGGGTGATACTAGCTCAATCAGAGCAGATAGCGGTTTGGCATCGAGATGTCGTTCTCGCTCACATGAAAGAGTTGGGGTTAAGACTAAACGCAAAGAAAAGTGTGCTTTCTCCAGTACAGAGAACCACTTATCTGGGCGTAGTGTGGGATTCGACCACGATGCAGGCACGTCTGTCTCCTGCTCGGATCGAGTTGATCCTCACGGCAGTCAAGAGAGAGAAGGCCAGTCACTCACTGTGAAGCAGTTCCAGAAACCGTTGGGTCTGATGGCAGCTGCGTCCAACATGATACCTTTTGGCCTGCTGTACATGAGACCCTTGCAGTGGTGGCTCAGGACCAAAGGGTTTTCCCCGAGGGGCAACCCGCTTCGCATGATCAAGGTCACGCGGCGATGCTTACGTGCCTTAGACATGTGGAAGAAACCTTGGTTCCTGTCACAAGGCCCCGTGTTGGGGGCTCCATGTCGTCGCATAACGCAAACGACAGATGCCTCCCTCATGGGCTGGGGAGCAGTCATGAGTGGCCGCTCCGTCCAGGGTCTGTGGGAAGGTCCCCATCTCATGTGGCACATCAACTGCCTGGAGATGCTGGCCGTGTTTCGAGCATTGAAGCAATTTCTCCCATACCTGAGAGGCCATCATGTGCTTGTTCGCACAGACAACACATTGGTGGTCTCTTACGTCAACCGCCAGGGGGGTCTGAGCTCGCGCCCCCTTTACAGGCTGGCGCACCAGAGCCTTCTGTGGTCCCAGGGGAAACTGCTCTCCGTGAGGGCAGTGTACATCCCTGGGCACCTCAATCATTGAGCAGACATCCTGTCGAGGCAGGGGCTGAGGCCCGGGGAATGGAAGCTCCACACCGAGGTGGTGGAGCAGATTTGGAAGAAGTTTGGTCGAGCCCAGGTAGACTTGTTTGCGTCTTGAGAGACCTCACACAGACCCTGTGGTTCTCCCTCACGCATCCAGCTCCGCTGGGGCTGGATGCTATGGTACAGACTTGGCCGAGGCTTCGTCTGTACGCCTTCTCCCCGATTTCTCTACTCCCGGGAGTTCTGGAGAGAGTTTGCCGTCTCATATTAGTAGCCCTGTACTGGCCGGGCCGGCCATGGTTTGCGGACCTGGTAGCCCTACTCTGAGAATCTCCATGGGAGATTCCCTTTCGGCGGGATCTCCTCTCTCAGGCGGGGGGCACCATCTTTCACCCCCACCCGGAGTTGTGGAAACTGTGGTTGTGGCCCCTGAGGGGGCACAACTCGTAGCTTCCGGTCTCTCAACTAAGGTTCTCTAGGTTACGTATGTAACCCTGGTTCCCCGAGGGAACGAGACGCTGCGTCGCGTTGCCATACTTCCTGCATCCCTGTGGGCGACTTGCTTCAACTATCAGAAGCTAACGCTGCTTGTTTCGGATGCGCTTTTAAGCTCTCTGGTCTCTACATCACCCCGCCCGTGACGTTTCGCCATTCCATTGGACTGATTTCACATGTGATTCAAAGCGTGGGCACACAGAGGCATTCCCAAAGCGTTTTGACGCAGCGTCTCGTTCCCTCGGGGAACCAGGGTTACATACGTAACCTAGAGATGTTCTGTTTCTTATTTATTTGGTTCCACAGATTAACAGTTTTTTATATTTAAACTTTGTGTAAGTTATTTGTTATTTTATATTAGGCCGCACTGGAGTTCTCATATTAGTAGCCCCGTACTGGCCGGGCCGGCCATGGTTTGCGGACCTGGTAGCCCTACTCTGAGAATCTCCATGGGAGATTCCCTTTCGGCGGGATCTCCTCTCTCAGGCGGGGGGCACCATTTTTCACCCCCACCCGGAGTTGTGGAAACTGTGGGTGGGGCCCCTGAGGGGGCACAACTCGTAGCTTCCGGTCTCTCAACTAAGGTTGTTGAGACCATACTCCACTCCAGAGCTCCCTCCACGAGGAAACAGTACTCCTTGAAGTGGGTTGTTCACTTCATGGTGCGGAAATCGTCAGCTACTTCCAGTTAACTGCCCGGTTGTTTCAGTTCTGGAGTTCCGGCAGGAACAATTCTTCGCAGGTTTTACCCCCTCCACCTTTAGAGTGTTCATGGTAGCCATAGGTGCTTTCAATGCGCTTTTAAGCTCTCTGGTCTCTACATCACCCCGCCCGTGACGTTTCGCCATTCCATTGGACTGATTTCACATGTGATTCAAAGCGTGGGCACACAGAGGCATTCCCAAAGTGTTTTGACGCAGCGTCTCGTTCCCTCGGGGAACCAGGGTTACATACGTAACCTAGAGATGTTCTGTTTCTTATTTATTTGGTTCCACAGATTAACAGTTTTTTATATTTAAACTTTGTGTAAGTTATTTGTTATTTTATATTAGGCCGCATGGTATTTTTATTTGTTTTGTTAATTAAAGTTCTATGTTTAATATAAGTGAGTTCGGTGAATTGATGCTAATTCAAAAGTGAAAGTAAAATGAGCACAGGCGATTACAAGCTATTTAACAGCAAAGGAAAGTGAGGAAAAGAGGGAAAACTCCAACGATCAGCAGAGAAATCTGCACAGATCAAGCAGCGTTTACAACCAAAACAGCTCTGAACAAATATGTGGGTGGATTTTGATGTGAGAGACAACAAGAGATAAACTTTTTCACTGGAGGAAGCGTTATTATGGATTATGGACTTGTATTTGGCAAGAAGCAATGGTTTAGAGTTTAAACACCTTATTGTAAAGAGCAAAGGATATATTGCTCAAACACGTTTAGCCATGGGTTTGATTAAAGTTTGCTTTTTCAAAGGCAAACATATCAGCGCCTGGCAAAAGCCCTCATTCTCTGTCAAATCAGAGCTCTGAGCTCATCAAAGAGAGACTATCCTGCTGTGTGTGTGCGTGTGTGTGTGTGTGTGTGTGTGTGTGTGTGTGTGTGTGTGTGTGTGTGTGTGTGTGTGTGTGTGTGTGTGTGTGTGTGTGTGTGTGTGATCAACTCCCACTGCTCAGAGGCAGCATCTGGCAGAGACCTGCTGCCATATTCGTTTGAACTAGGAGCCCTTTCAAATATCTAACTCATTAAATGCTGCTTATACAGTGGAGATCAAAATTAGAGAACCATCTATAAATACTTGATTTTTTCTTAAATATTGTTAATCTTCATCGCTCAAAATTGGAAGGAATATTAGCTGTGGGTATACCACTGTCACACTAACATGTTTGACAAAATAACCAAGGCATTTCAATAAAAACCTTTATTTTGTGGAAAGCACAGTGATCAGAATGAGAGAACAGTAACCACTGTAGCAAGAAAGAAGATTACAGCTAAAATTTTGGAGGGTTACAGCTGTCAGAAATGAGTATGAAGTGTAGAGGATCTTGCTTTGAGTGACTTCAGCTCATCTGCAGGACTTAACTAGTTTCTCACTGCGCTGCTGTGATCTCGGTCATCCTTTGTCGGTGTCCCTGCCCGGTGGAGTCGCACGGTAGAGTCGATGGTCTTTACACTCTTCGGTCTTCACACGACCGCTTCCGTGGTAAACTAAGCTTCTTTTTAATTAGTTTAACAAAACTCAAATTGAATTCAGCTGGACACACTTTCCTGTTTATCCCAACAAATGGCCAAGCAAAGCGCACGACACTGACAAGGTACGCGATACAGTACGACACCAACCGCCATTTCAGCACGTCTCCGTCTTGTACAAATCCAACAAATCTTTGTAGTATCGTTAGTGTCCGTGTTGTTTTCACATTCTGACTTAAGACTCTACTCGGGAAATGAGAGCATCCGAGGAGCGCGTGAATGCATGAATTACACTTGCTTTACACTTTAATGTACACTAGCTACATTAAACATGTTTATATTAAAATGCCTGAAGCTAAACTTCCCTTGTAATGACTTGTAATGAGAAGCTTTTCTAAACATGTTGTCCAACAAAAGAGAACATTATAACATGTTTTTAATCCACAACACCAGTCAAATGCTTCCCTTTGTGGTCAGATGTGGCTATTAGGATGAGGCAGAAAATATGTTCTATTCTGTAAAAAAGGCTATGTCGATTAGCAATGGATTATAAATATACTTATTTATGAAAATACCAGAGATGGCTTGAAGAACACAGATAAACTTTTTTTGTTTATAGCACTCAATAATGGACAATCCATGCTATTTTGGGTAAAAAATTGGAAAAACAATTCTCTCAGAAGAAATTTGAAGTATACATATGATAATCCATGTTTTACTTCAGTGTACAGGATTTTTTTTTATATGTTTTAAAAATCATATTTTTAAATTGCAAATCACAAAAAACACTCTGATGTGCCAAGCCACCAGAATCGAACCACTGAAAACTGGTTTAAAAACCAAGGTATGTCTTGAACCAAGAATACCGACTACTTTGCTGTTATTAACTGTTAGTGTTATTTAGTGTTAAATTATTGTAGTGTTAGGTGGCTTAGGTTTTATTGTGAACTTATGTAAATTTGTTGTGTTTTGTATTTACTTATATTTATATATTTCTGTATACTTTAACCTTTTAATATATTGTTCAATTTAAAGGTTTTTGTTGTTGTTTTTTTCAATAAAAAGACATTCTTTTTTTTGTCATCCACTGTCGTTTTGTGGCTCTCGGTTCAGGCACGGTACCGTTTTAAAAGCATCGATTTGGCATCGGCATCGTAAAAATCCAACCCTAATTGACAGTCTCCGCATTTTCCTGTCTTCTCATTAGGGATGTAACGATTCACTCAACTCACGATTCGATTCGATTCCTGATTTTGATTTCACAATTCGATTTTCTCACGATTCTTTTTAACAAAATGAGATTGAAGACATTATACAGTAAATGAAAAGGTGTCGTTTTATAAGGCTATTGCTGCATGTTTCTTTGTGAAATTGAAATATAACAAAACTAAATTGAAATTTTAAATCAAACAAGTTACACAATAAAAGAAATCTCTTAATATGAACAAACTGCTTTGTCTGCTCTTTCCATTTAAAATTAGAGACAACCACTGGATTTGAATCATGATCCAAACAAAGATGCTGCATACATGCAACATGAGCAGTTTTTAATCTAGATTAGATTGTATAATTTCAAAATTTGAAGCAAAAACAGAATCGTCTGACTCCAAAGCAGAGCTGCGCTTATGAACAGCAATGATACAGTGTTTCCTTGGTTACCGCTGTAAACAAAGCAGAGCTGCGCTTATGAACGCTACTTTAATATGCATCGTTCAGAGGCAAGATGAAAAGAAAATACCACGTAAACTTTTCTAAAGACAGTAAGTTCCCCTCAGACATACATTCATATAAACTCCTACTCCTATTGTATTGTGATTTGTTTGGCATCTCAACCGATTTTAATCGTCACATATCCGAATCAATTTTCGACCCGCTCGCGGTTAATCGTTACATCCCTACTTCTCATGCATTTGTCTTATGTGGACGACCAGCCTTTTAGGGGGACTTGAATTAGTGTCATTGTAAAGCTGCAATATTCTAGAAATCACAGATGTGGAATGACCAGCTTCTCTTGCAGTGGCTGAAAGGGTCGTCCCTTTGGTCTTCATTTGGACAACCTCCTGTTGCAGGGTTCTTTATCTTTAAAACTGTCAAGTCTGTACACCAGCCTTCGTTGATTTAAAAACATAATCCACCGCCTGTCGTTTTCCCCGACGACTTGGTGACATGATCCGCTCTGAACAGCTGGAAGCCCGTTAGATGAAGCGCGCTGTCCGGGATGGCTCCAGTAAACCAGGTTTCTGTGAAGCAAAGTGCAGCAGAGTTGAAAAAGTCCATGTTTGTGCGACTGAGGAGTAGTGGTTCGTCTGTTTTATTTGCTATGGAGTGGAGATTTGTCAGACGAATACTCGGCAGCGGAGTCCTAAAACCGCGCTGTCTGAATTTCACGAGCGCACCAGTGCGCTTCCCTCGTTTGCAGTGCTTGTATAGGAACACAGCTCCTCCGACTAGAATGTCCAGTAAAACGTCTGAATGCTCAAAAGTCAGCAAAAAGTTATTTGGTGTGCTATATCTGATGTCTAGGAGTTCGTCCCTAGTAAATCTGATCAGAAAAAAGTTACTTAAAACAGGACAAAGAAACAAAAATAGTTAAAGTACCAAGGAGCTACAAACCGAAGCAGCCATGCACGGCACCATCTTGTTTCAAGTTTAACATCTTCCACAAATAGCACTGATGCCACGCTAAGGCCCCTACACTGAACTCCACCCCTCGACTGTACCTTGAGATCCTGTCCATGAATACCTCAAACTGTATCGGAGACAAGGGACAGCTTTGGAAGAGTGCAACACTCACTGGGAAAAAGCTTGACTTACTACAGAGAATGTAGACACATCTCTCCCACTGGATGTATAGGGACCGGATGGCACACAAAAGCAGCCCCATTACCCCATACTCCCATAGTGGCCCCCACAAGACCCCCTGAGGAACATGGTCGTAAGTCTTCTCCAAGTCCACAAAACACATGTAGACTGGACAGGCAATGGCCTTCAGTATCTCAGAGCGAATCTCGTCCATTACCAGCACCTCGCCACTTCAAAGCTTTTTATCTTCTGACAAGGAAACCAGAGTCCTCCAACCCTGCCTCTTCTTGTGAGGGCACGTCCTCAGGGTTCAGAAGATCCTCAAAATGTTCCCTGCACCTCCTGACTATATCACCAGTCCAGACTTACAGGAGTCTTCCCCAGCACAATCCATCTCAGAGTCCGACCAAAAGTCCTCCCATGGCTTCTGCTGCAGCTGCAGTCCTTCTGGATTGCTGAAATCTGTCAACAAAATTGAGGACCCACGGGTTTCTCCTTATTCAAAATCCTCCCCAAATTAATTTATATAAATTAATTTATATATATATATTTATATATATATTTTTTTAAAAAAAATTTTTTTTTTTAAGTTAATTTACTGTTAAAGGCTTAATTGCACATGCCATCAAATCATTCTTAAACACAATGTTCACAACATTGGAACTCAAAACCATTAAATGTAATTCCACATGTCACAATGTCTCCTGTGCTTCGCTGTCTGAAGGTCATCTGACAGGTCAACATATTGTCATGGCAACAAGCTGATTTGCTCAAAGACATTCTAGAATAGAAGTACTGACAAATGGAATGACTGTCAAAGAAAGAGGTCGTGTTATTAAGAAGCACGAGCTAGACACATTGATGCTTCAACAGCTGATTGATGTTTTTAGTAAACTGAGGGGACACTGCAGATATCTGGTTGCTCTAGCCGTACATCATTGTGACAGGACTGATTTCAAAATAATGTTAAAAGCAACATTACTGAATTAGACTGTGTAACTCTGAAACATACAACATGACGACTGGTCTTAATTGTGCCACATCTCACTGTTTTTCAGTATCCTGTGCATATTAAAAGCTTTTGAAAATGCATCTCGAGACCCTAACCTCTATTTAAACAAGACTTCATAACTGTTCAGGCTTCCCACCAACTAGTGGATTTAGTAAATGCAGCTTTGCACATCTACAACAAAGACTGTCGGATATGGTGTTCAATAATGTAACTCCTTTCATTTCCAGTAACCAACCTAGAGCCTTTCACTGACAAGACAAAATTTGAGTTTCTACTATATAAAAAGATATGCAGCAAATAACAGTCGTAAAGGCTGGTTTCCGTTCTCAGTATTTACATTCATGCATAATTTATATAACACTTTATACATAAAATATATTTTGACTGCCTGCTGAGAATATATTCAGCACTCTTCACAGTGCAAAAGAAAATCTCATATTTCTTAGGGCACTTTTTTCAGAAAGGCAGGTTCCACAGACACAAGAACAACAAATCCAAATCCACCGCTCTAACAGATCCAATTCACGCTGTCTGGCACACCAGCAAGGTCAACAACATCAGTAATTATCTTAATTATGACCTTCCTGGATTAAGCGTCATAAAACATCCTCCCACCCTTATAAGTGCATCAAACTCGTCTGCTGCTTAACCCTAACCTAGCATGTAATCACAACACAGCCGAGTGCTTTCAGTCTGTTCAGATGGCCGCTCTGCCTTCAGTTACTATCATTTACAAGGTACATTAGTAGCTCATTTAGTGTTCTAGCCTTGAGGAGATAACAGACTGGAAATATCCAAAGTGTCATGCGCTGAAAACATCTGACCTGTGTCATGAGCATCAGATCATGCATCGACATTACACACCCCTAGTTTCAGAAATTACATTTCAGAAATTCCCAGTCCAAGTTGCATAAATCATTGTGTAAAATGTGTTTAAAAATACATGACATGTGTTAACATAAAATGAACGACTATATGAAATCTATTTGTCAGACATCTGTCATTAGCTGGGTTTGTGTGATTTTACCGAACTAGCATGCAAATGTCACTGATGCAGATCAACACAGCAGCCCTGTCCCTTCTAATTGCATCCGGAGGGGCTCTGGATCGCTTTGCATTATTCCGACCTCATTGACTTTATGATTAGCTGGAAATATTTCCTTTGGGTTTCACACGCTCCTCGTGCCCACTGCAGCAGTGTTGGTCTTTTTAAAAGAGCTCATGGCATCTTCTCCACAATTTGTACCATTCTTCTCCATCTTCTTCGGTTTCCTGCACATGACAATAAAAACAGGGAAACATTCTCAGGATTTGCCACCGCTGACCTGAGACAATACAGTCATGCTATAAAGATAAGCCATAAAAGAAAACATAGTCACTTTGTCAACGTTTTTCGAGCTGAACATTCTGTCCCTCTCACAAATGACTTCTACGCCCCTGGTTGTAATCTGAGTTATCTTCAGCTGTTAGAGTAAGACAGTGTTATTCAGCATGGCCTATTTATATCCTCCTGCTTTCATTGCATCTCTGGTCATTGTATTTGTCCAGTGAGCCTGCGCTCCCTACAGCGTGTGTAATGCAGGACTGGACTGAATACAGTCACAGAGTCTTTGTTGTGAACACGACTGTAAAGCTGCTCTGTTGGTGCTGCGCTCCCTGAAGGTGCATTAGAAGCCATCAGCAGAGAGTCCCGCATGGAGACACATCAAAAGCAGCGTGAACATATTACATGACCATCAAGAGAAACGCTAGTGCTGTTTCATTGGATAAAATATCCTTTCCTTGAGCTATTGCTAATTAAAACATCATCTGTGGAATAGAACAGCTGGGATTCACTTTAAATGAGAAAACTGCAGTAAATGCCATGAAATACTAAAGTTAATCTTAAATTATTTAAACTGCGCTGGCTCCTTCTTTTATATACTGCAGCTCAAAGGGATAGTTCACCCAAAAATGAAAATTGGCTGTTAATTTATTCACTCAGACCATCTAAGATGTAGATGGCTTTTTTTCCTCAGTAGAACAGTTCTTTTAGACAATTTGTTTCAATGAACTGTTTCAAATAATGATTCACCAGTTTGTTTACGTAATCACACAATGATGTACGCATTATATTATTAAAGCACCCAATAATGATGTGAAATGTGGATATTTTACATGTCTGAAGCATATAAAGTGAATGAACTAGTCTTCATCAGATCACCTTTTTACATAAACTAGCTCAATACTTGAGCAAGCTCATATCGCATTATAGTCCTTCACGTCCGCTGCGATCTCAAAACTCTTGCCATTTGATAATACATAGAATATCAAAATCAACTGCAGGCGGCAGATCCTTTTTCTATTTAGCTCCCGTTCTCATTTAGTTAATCATCGTTTATTCTGTTCACCTGTTTTGATTGATTACTCCTCACATGTTTCTGTTCTCCCTAATTACGTTCCATGTGTTTATATACCCTGTGTTTTCCTCAGTTCCCTTGTCTTGCGTTAAAGTTGTATCGTGATTGTGGTCTCCATCAGTTTCAAAGTGTTTTGTTCTTGTTTGGATAATTAAAGACACTATCATGGATTCCTTCCTCTCAGTGTGCTTCCTCCACACCACGACCCGTGACAGAACGCAAGACCATAAAGCTGAAAGTAAGTGGCGTCTTTTCCCCCGTGTTTGTTTTCCGCCTTTTTTAAATAGTTTTTGTTTTTCCCCCGCGGCATGGAAACCGGCGCTTCGAAGAAGAGCCTGCCAGCCGTGGCTCTCTCAAGCCCGCCGGCCGCCATTGACCCAGTCCCTGAATCCCGTCCAGAGCGCCCTCAAGTTGTATTGTGGTTGTGGTCTCCCTCAGTTTCAAAGTGTTTTGTTCTTGTTTGGATAATTAAAGACTCTATCGTGGATTCCTTCCTCTCCGTGTGCTTCCTCCGCTTCACAACCCGTGACAGTATCCAGATCAGATGGTCACTGCAGTCACCCGGATCCAGTACGTATCCAGCCCAGATGGTGGATCAGCACCTAGAGAGGACCTCTACAGCCCTGAATGTCAGCGGAGATCAGGACAACTAGATGAGCCCCAGAGACAGATCCCCAGTGAAGACCTTGTCTCCTAGACGGCCACCGGGACAAGACCACAGGAGCCAGTTGAGTCCTCTGCTCAATGTAACTTTGCTGCAGCCTGGAACTGAACTGCTGGTTTCGTCTGGCCAGAGGAGAACTGGCCCCCCGACTGAGCCTGGTTTCTCCCAAGGTTTTTTCTCCATTTCTGTCACCGATGCAGTTTTGGTTCCTTGCCGCTGTCGCCTCTGGCTTGCTTAGTTGGGGACGCTTCATTTCTGGCAACACCGTTGACTTGACTGCTATTTGAACTGAAATGAGCTGGACGATGATATCATTGAATCAACTGACTTGAACTGATAAACTGACTGTTTTCTATTGTCCTCTTGCATTATTGACAAACTATTTTCCTGTTTAATACTATAAAGCTGCTTTGACACAACCAGTATTGTATAAAGCTCTATAAACAGTGGTTATAGAAAAGAATCAGCCCCCTTTAAAATAATGACATTTTGTTGCTTTGCAACCTGAAATGAAGACAGACACCGTTTTTGTTTTATCCAGCTGTATTTACTCAGTGCAACTTATAACATCCAAGTGAAAGATAAAACACCAACATGTCAGAAGAAATTTAAAATCAGAATCACTGAGTTGGTAAAAGGATCTTTCCTTCTTCCCATTGACAGCTTTCTGGCAGAGGGCAGCAGATTGTCCTCAAGAATTTGACAGTATTTTGCCCCATCCATTTTTCCTTCTATCCTGAAAGTGCTCCATTCATCACAGGATCAGATACACCGCTATTTCAGCTCATTTCCAGTCGCAGTGACTGTCATGCGTCTGAAAGTGAGTTTTGATTGAGTAACTTGTAGATCTGTGCTGCTCGAGACACGAACTGATTCAGACGATTCATACTGATTCGGTGAACAGTTCAACTAGTTCACTAAAAAGAACTGGAGCCACAGGGATTAATTCTTTGTTGCATGGTGTGCTTTTTTTGAGGGTAGCCATTGACTTTTTATGAATCATCAAGGACCACAGTTTCAGCTAAAAATCATCTTTAATGTTCTACTGAAGAAAAAAAGTCACCTACACCTTTTCGATGACCTGGGAGTGATTAAATGAACTATCCCTTTAATTGAGAGATAAATGAAATATTTGTGCTTTTCAAATTTATCACACCACAGTGAAGGTATACACTTTCCCTTAAACATTGATGTCAATTATAACTTAAAATCTTTAGAATAGAAGCCCATGAACAAAGTTTGTTTCAACTGCCTATAATTAGGAGGCACACAGCATATGCTCCTGTCCCAGTGTGCTGGAGCAGATGGCTGGTGAGATGATTTCGCTGCTGGGATTATTGATCAGCTGAAGCTGTTTGATTCTTCACTCAGGTTTAGCTTGCGCGAGCGGCACTGATGCGAACACAGAGCACCTACGATCCACTGAACGCAGCCTATCGCCTGCCAGCGACGGAAGAAAGATCAACACCTGCATGTACAGGTTGTGAATGACTCAGGAAAAGGCATTTGCTAGCAAAATCATCAAAACACGTCATCCTATGAAGTCATGTGCAAGATTATTCTTGACCTTTCCTTCAAAAAAAGAATTAGGAGTTTGGAATTTTTTAGGGGTGATAATAAAAATACAATGAAAAAAGAATATAATAATTTGTACTGCTTGATGATCAGACCTGCGTGGCTTCACACTGGTTTTAACATTGCTCCTGAATCAGTCACATTACACTGGTCCTCCAATCACCATTGGACAGCCCACGGTTTTGGTAGCACCCAGCTTCCTCAATAATAGATGTCAGCAGTTGACATGTGGCAGGTGGAGACACAACACCTCACAGAGTTAATAAATTTTTGATATCAAAGCTGTTGGAGTGCAGTGCCACCCGTGTTTGAAGTCTGCTGGAGGACACAGAGAGGACGCTCGTGCTGTAATGATGCTTGAAATCAAGTCAGATTCTACTTAAAACTGCGGTAGATGCACATTTTTTAGTTTATTGTTTTTATTTGCAGCAATATTTATGTTCATGTAGATCAAAGGGTTTCAGTCATTTTTAATCGAGTCTCAAAGACCTATTGGGTCATTCTGTGTCAACTCAACCACACTAAATCCCCAGCTAAACATTTCGATTTCAATTTTTTTTTTCTGGTGAAAGAAATACATAAATGAAGAGTGTGTGAGAGACCTAAATGTTTCAAAGTTTGATGTACTATCAGTGATAGCATTAAATACGCATATTAGCAGTGGATACTACTCAGGGCCGGTCCAAGCCTTTATGGGGCCCTAAGCAGAATTTTATTTGATTGATTATTCGCACACTATAAGTCTATCACACCCATTATCAGTTTTATTTGTTGTAGCGGTGTTGCTTACATCATACCAATGTCTGCCTGGCATGTTTTACGATTTTTAATTGTAACAGTAGCAAACCCACAAGAGTGGTCAGGTGTTGAACCTTCAAAGTCTTACAGTACTAAGAGGCATACTTAATGTGGTGTACTGAAAAGTATTTTATTTTTTATTTTTTATTACAAAAATATATACAAGTTATTTTTACACAGAAGATAAAAACTTGAATGTAAAACTAGCTAAGTAAAATGTGATAATATATTAAGATGTCAAGGCTATTTACAGATGTTTAATCAAACATAAGCTTCCCTAAAACAAGAAGATACCTAGGCTATGCTAATTAACTAGCCAGCCAGGCCCGGTGCCCCCTCAGATCTGATTTGTGCCAGAATAGGTTGTATCATATAGTTCATGATATAGTTAACAAGATTGTGGATATTTTTAATAAAAAGGAAAAGCTAAATAAAAGCTATACATCTGTCATACAGTGCTATTGTGCCTGCATGACGCGTCGCTATGGAAATAATAATGACACGTATATATAGATCATTTCATTATTTAATATTGCGTTTCTGTATCATTACCATTGTCCACTGACATAACATATCACAAAAAAAAATATTAATAAAAATAAATAAAATAAAATGAATCAAGCCATCTCATGTACTGTTGGGGGCCCTAAGCAGCTTAGTTCACTCATGCCTTGGGCTGGCTCTGATACTGCTTGATCTAAGACTACGCATTACATTTCATAACAAGAGGACATTTGAATACTTAAAAAATCCAGGCGAGGCAAATCTTGCCTTACTCAAACATGTAATTACACTACTGCATATTTGAATCATTAGCTTCAGGAACAGTTAAAATGAACAAAACTGCTTCTTCCAAATATCCCTGAAAATATAGACTCTTATGAACACACTAATGAGAGCAAGTAAAGGTGCCTGAACTTGACCGTTTCAGTGTATTTTTTGGTACTCAGGTGTGTTCAATGCAATCTGAAGAAATATTTCTAGTTACAACAATAACTATTCTTCAGATATTCCTTTTTCAATACAATAAGCAAAATAACCCACATTTGTTTTTTGACCACTGAATATTCACTCATAGAGCTGCACTGAGATCCCAGTGTCTGTGCGATTGAACCACAGAGGGCCTTAAAATGAAGAAACCAAAAGACAAGTTTGTTAGGAACCAGAATCTAAAAGGATATTAAGATATCTTTAATATTTATTGGGTTTTTGAACACTATTTTATGCACATCATTGGCATTAAATGCAACAAGGACTGCTAAAGTCAACTAACTTCACTAACAAATCTACCAATCTGTATAATAATAAAATGATGATGCTGCCATCTTTCTAAAGTCATTTTATCAATATCTCACAAATCCTTCAGATTGGTCGGCTCACAAACTCCCTCCAATTTGCATAACTTTTATTTAGTCAACAATCCTCCCTGATTGTTCCTTACTGTTAAGATGAAATTCCTTAGCTAGTGACCCAAAATAAAAGTCATACGACATTCATATTCACAAGTGACGTGTGACCAAATCTCACGACATAATATGGTGCCACATGTGATCAGCACTACAGCAGCCTTTCATTCATGTCACAGCGTGGCAAAACCACACTTATACTAACAGCACTGAAGCCACAACCTTCAGCCACCCCTGCAGAACTGCACTAACTCTGTGACAGCGTTACATACCTCCTTATGGCCTTGTAGCAGATAATGACTGTTAGCAGAAGAAAGACAGCCAAAGCACTTCCTATCATCCCAAGCACGATGATCTCCATCCACCAGGGCCTCGGCAGAGGAGCAGAAGCCTCCGGAGCTGAAAGAGTGATCACACATCCATTCATCGTCATTAAACACCTTAATAAACATCAGCATTGTGTGTGGATAAGTTCAAACTGAAGTATTTATTATGCACAGCATACCTAATGTAATGATTTCTACTTCAAAACTAAATAAAAAATATTTCTAAAAAAATGTTTATCACAAAATCTATAAAATATTGATTTAACAAATCAATGCTTGACAAAATTTTGACAAAATGCTATACAGTTTGTAATACAATTCACTGCTGTCCCGTGATCCAGAAGCACAGGAGTGCACTTTCACTTATTTGTTAGATTCTAACCATATGAATGCTTTTACTGTAAATTCATGAGTTTGCACCTATTGTCACATATATAAATAAATGTAGATTCCTGTGTTAGGTCCCAAGCTTTGTGCCTTGTTAGTTGTCATGGTAACTAATCAGTCTCACCTGGTGCTTGTTAGCCCTCTGTTCTCCTGTGTATATATCTAGCCCTTGTGTTTCACTTGCTACTGTGTCAGTTGTTGAATGTAACGGTTATTCTGTTTGCCCGTGTTTTTGTTCCCTTCTCCTTGTGCTTTTGGTTTCTTTTAATAAATCTCCTCCATATAGATCTAGGTCTCTGCCTGCATTTCATTACAGAACAGCTGACTGGTATACAGTGGATCTAGCAGGTGTGCAGCTCATTCTCCTGAGCCAGGGCGAGCAAACCCACCGGCGTCCAGTGTGGTGGACACAGAAACTTCGCCCACTGTTCAAACTGTGATTCAGCTTTGTTTCCATTAAGGTGGAAGTACAGCGTTCAGCATATTATATGGAGAAACGGGAAGCATAGAAACTGTGGAAAAATGTAAATGGGCCTTGTGCATTTAGTCACTGACCAGAACTAACAGAGCACTCTAAGTGTTCACCAGGAATAAGGTATGAATATGATACATACATGTTGAGTTCTGTATGTAATATGAATAGCTTCTCAAAATCTTATCTCAATTACCTTCGGAGAAGAGTCCACTCAGAGTGATGTGTAGTGATGGCTTACCCGCAGCGGTCAGTGCTCGCGGTGGAGGAAGAGGAGGAGGAGGAGGAGGTACAGGAGGGTACATACTGCAGCAGCACAGCAGCTGACAGCCCTCTGCTCCTCTGTGTATGCTGTGCTGAGAGGAAGAGGAGGAGGAGGAGGAGGTACAGGAGGGTACATACTGCAGGAGCACAGCAGCTGACAGCCCTCTGCTCCTCTGTGTATGCTGTGCTGAGAGCAAGACCTCTGGAGCTCTGCCTGGAAGAGAGAGAAGCCACTGATGCTGATTATCCAAAGCGACACACACAGCCTATTACAGGCTCAGTGTCTGTTTGACTCACCAGCCCAGAGCCTTTACCAGCCAACACAACACTAGATCATGCACACACAAATATGTCACGCAGGCTCAAAACAAGCCACAGTGTTCAGTTTCATTGTAATGCTGCCTGTCCAGCAAAGGTTTGGTCATATGCTGATCTATATTGCTGTATCAGTAACCTGAGAGTTTGCAAACAGCCAGACAGTCCAGTTTTTAAATACCATGTCTGTGTACCAGCGCAGCCTTGAGCCATTAAAAAATTATCACTATTTTATACTTCATCCAATAGTATATAATAAATAAATAAGCTAAGCTTAAGCTAAAATGAAGTGATGTACATTTTAGACACTGTATTATCAATATTGAGTGTTTTTCCTCCAAATTAGTTCCAGACACACAGCAGAACATTTGTGTCTCTGATCAACACAAGCTATGTTTCCATCCAAAGGTGCAATTTTACTGCACACACTTCTATAACTCATTTGAATCTCATGCGATTACTGTAACAGCTCCTATAAAACTCCAGGTTGTGGTAATTTACCGGCCTCCTGGGCAAATTCTAGCCACCTTCCTAGAGGAGCTGGATGGGCTGCTGTCCTCATTCCCGGAGGATGGCAGTCCACTTTTAGTCTTGGGGACTTCAACACTCATCTGGACAAGCCTTATGCTACAGACTTCCATTCAATCCTTGCTTCATTTGATCTCAAATGACTTTCCACTACAAGCACGCACAAATCAGGCAACCAACTTGACTTAATTTACACACGCAATTGTATTGCAGACAACAACATTTTGGTAAAACCCCTTCATATCTCTGACCATTTCTTCATTACATTTAAACTACATTTTACTACATGTGTGCTACCAACCCCTATACCTGTTACTTTTAGACAAAACCTGCGCTCCCTTTCCCCCTCCCATCTTTCCTCTGTAGTGTCCTCCTCTCTTCCCTCACCCAAGTCCATACTGCCAAATCTTCATACTTCCACAACAAGATCAACAGCGCTCCAGACACACGTCATCTCTTCAAAACTTTCAATTCTCTCCTCTGTCCCCCTCCAGCACCTCCCACCACTTCTATAACAGCTTGACACATTCTTCACAGACAAAACTAGAACAATCAGTAGTCACATCATCACTGGGCATCACAGGGATCCCACTTTGCTGGTTTGAATCCTATCTCACTGGTTGGTCGTTCAGGGTGACCTGGAGAGGGGCGGTCTCCAAAGCACATCAATTTCGGATATCTCGGCGTGGATGAAAGAACATCACCTACAGCTCAACCTGGCAAAGACTGAGCTTCTTTTCTTCCCTGCCACTCCAACTCTACAGCATGATTTCACCATCCAGCTAGGTTCTTCTAC
>NW_015638033.1:790134-798903 GCF_001515625.1 Sinocyclocheilus rhinocerous | reverse complement strand
CAAGTTCAAGACATTGATGCTTGCATATAGAACAGCCACAGGCTCAGCACCCGCCTACTTCGCTAATTATCGCTAATTCTGATGCTAATAATAATAATAATAATAATAATAATAATAATAATAATAGGGAAATGATTCTCTGGTCGTTATATGGTCATCACCGTCAGATAAGGATTTATCAAATAATTTACTGGAGCACAGCTGTATTTTAGTAAAAGGGGTCTGACGCCTCTGATTTAATTAAACATTATTTTTATTAAACACTGCATAGACCATCCTAAACATCAGCACGGGACTTCCTTCAGACGTACCTGACACAAGAGAAGACAGGAGAGCAAGCAGTGCCCAAACACGAGAGGCCAGAGGTCCAGCATCCCTCCTTCACTCCTGTGCTGAAACCCAAGTGATGTGAAGGACCCTGAACACAAGCACAGATGCACTTTTACTCAGCGCCTTGTTTTCTGAAGCAAAAACTCTTTCTTTTCATTCGGTGACTTTATCAGAGTGATCAGTTCTTCCACATACCCGCATGTGGCGTGACTCCGCGCGTGCTCCAGCTCAGGGCTACAAACTCTTCATCACTGGTCAGTGTCAGACTGAGTAACTCCACAGACCATCCTAACAGCAGCGCAGACACAGAAACGCGTCGTCAGGAGCAGCAGCGCGTCGCGAGCGTCGCTCTCTCGCAGAGCCACAGACTCCTCGGATCTCTGCAGAAGTCGCCTGCTGTTCGGAGCAAGCACACAGTGTCATGTTGTGTGATGTGATGGAGTCTCCTCCCTCTCTCTCTTCTCTAGCACTCCAGTCCTCAAGAGTTTGAGCTTCAGACGTGTGTAACGCGAAAGACACGGCTTTTCTCCAATCATCCTTAACATTTGCAAACCAATAAATGCATTTCTCGAAGCACCACTCAGTGGATAACCTGCAAAAGCCTGAACTTTCTCAAATTCCTTAGTTCATCATCTCTCAGAAGTATGTATGTCAGTGAGCACCAGTGCATCTGAATAAGTCCTTGTGTCATTGTTCACGAACAAAATAATCATAATGTTTAGCCATGTTGTCAATATAACAGTAGACCTACACTCTGTCAGTATGTACAGTGTGCATGACAATTACTGAAAATGCCCAAGACTGCACTTTTTCTCTGTGATTTCAACAGTACAGTACACATTACTGTATGTGGAATATTAATTGCAAGAGACTGGACAGGATTCACAGTTACACAAGACTCTCTCTCCCTTTATTTAGCCTGCTGTATAATGTAAAATGCAAGTGGACTACTGTATTATGAATCATTACAATAGGCTATAGCAGTACAATCAGTGTTGATTCATAACTGTTCTGTCTACAGACGTTTGAATGATTGAACAAGGTCCATAATAACTTCATCCTTTGCCTCTTCTGCCTCTCTCACATCTTCAATCTTCTTCTTCTTCTTCTTGGCTGTTTGTTTCTTTGTTGTTCTTTTTTGTCAGAATTTGTACACTGTGTTGTGCTCTGTCTATATGCTGGTCAAATGTATAGCTTTGTGAAATGCATATCTGACCTATTTTACAGAACGGGTTGATCTAACACTTTACATTCCTTTTCGTTTGTGATATTCAAGATTCATTCAATTAAATTCAGGACACATTTACAAAAATAAAGAGAGAGAGAGAGAGCGAGAGAGGTATAGAAAAAAATGTTTGACAAATTATGAAAACTAGTTCAGCTATTTTACATTTAATAACGTATGCAATGAACTAATGCCTTGATGTTTTGAGGGGAAAGACTATTCAACAGAGAACCATAATATGTTTTGATTATGACGTAAGTAATTGATAATTTTGGAAACAGCAGACAATTGTACACAATGAATTGCATGAATGTACTAAAGCATTGGCAATTTGTTCAGAAGAATGAAATATTGCTCTGATGTGCATTAGTGACTAGATGAACGCGTAGAATTTCACTTGTGATCTGAGAAATGACTGAGAAAAAAATATAACTTATTTTACACATTTATGTCATAATGAAAAACAGACAAAAAAAGGAAAATAATACATTTTTGCTAATATAACTTTATATAAATATTATTGATCAGTTATCAATAATTCATGGCATGAAAATTAGTCTTACACCATCATGGTGTATTTACTGTAAAAACAAAAACCTTTCATACAAAAACAGCATCACTTAATTAACAGTGAATTGCTTTTTGCCATTACAATTATGATTTTTTTTTTTATGGCAAGAACTGAACTCCTTCTACTAATGAAATTGTGAGAGACGATAAAACTATGATCATCTCACAGTAAGCACACTAAAATATTATCTAAAGAATTTCACTAATGTATATTTTAGTTGAAACATAACTGGAGGGAATATAATGATAATGCGCGGGAAAGTGCGCCCTCGCGTGGCGTTTCAATACAAATGTGATTATGTGACAACATTTGACATATTCTGTGTGTTGCCTCTTCATGATAAGTCTTTTATTGCTATTTATGTTAGTATTTTATGTAGGTTTAGAGATATTTATTTTAATTTTTTATGTCTGAGTATTAATGCTCTCCTCATAAGAGCAATATTATCTTGCAATAAAATTCACACTTCACAAGCCCAGATTTGTTTGGCAATAAAGAATCTATTCTTTCTATTAGATAGATAGATAGATAGATAGATAGACAGATAGATAGATAGATAGATAGATAGATAGATAGATAGATAGATAGATAGATAGATAGATAGATAGATAGATAGATAGATAGATAGATAGATAGATAGATAGATAGATAGATAGATAGATAGATAGATAGATAGATAGATAGATAGATAGATAGATAGATAGATAGATAGATAGATAGATAGATAGATAGATAGATAGATAGATAGATAGATAGATAGATAGATAGATAGATAGATAGATAGATAGATAGATAGATAGATAGATAGATAGATAGATAGATAGATAGATAGATAGATAGATAGATAGATAGATAGATAGATAGATAGATAGATAGATAGATAGATAGATAGATAGATAGATAGATAGATAGATAGATAGATAGATAGATAGATAGATAGATAGATAGATAGATAGATAGATAGATAGATAGATAGATAGATAGATAGATAGATAGATAGATAGATAGATAGATAGATAGATAGATAGATAGATAGATAGATAGATAGATAGATAGATAGATAGATAGATAGATAGATAGATAGATAGATAGATAGATAGATAGATAGATAGATAGATAGATAGATAGATAGATAGATAGATAGATAGATAGATAGATAGATAGATAGATAGATAGATAGATAGATAGATAGATAGATAGATAGATAGATAGATAGATAGATAGATAGATAGATAGATAGATAGATAGATAGATAGATAGATAGATAGATAGATAGATAGATAGATAGATAGATAGATAGATAGATAGATAGATAGATAGATAGATAGATAGATAGATAGATAGATAGATAGATAGATAGATAGATAGATAGATAGATAGATAGATAGATAGATAGATAGATAGATAGATAGATAGATAGATAGATAGATAGATAGATAGATAGATAGATAGATAGATAGATAGATAGATAGATAGATAGATAGATAGATAGATAGATAGATAGATAGATAGATAGATAGATAGATAGATAGATAGATAGATAGATAGATAGATAGATAGATAGATAGATAGATAGATAGATAGATAGATAGATAGATAGATAGATAGATAGATAGATAGATAGATAGATAGATAGATAGATAGATAGATAGATAGATAGATAGATAGATAGATAGATAGATAGATAGATAGATAGATAGATAGATAGATAGATAGATAGATAGATAGATAGATAGATAGATAGATAGATAGATAGATAGATAGATAGATAGATAGATAGATAGATAGATAGATAGATAGATAGATAGATAGATAGATAGATAGATAGATAGATAGATAGATAGATAGATAGATAGATAGATAGATAGATAGATAGATAGATAGATAGATAGATAGATAGATAGATAGATAGATAGATAGATAGATAGATAGATAGATAGATAGATAGATAGATAGATAGATAGATAGATAGATAGATAGATAGATAGATAGATAGATAGATAGATAGATAGATAGATAGATAGATAGATAGATAGATAGATAGATAGATAGATAGATAGATAGATAGATAGATAGATAGATAGATAGATAGATAGATAGATAGATAGATAGATAGATAGATAGATAGATAGATAGATAGATAGATAGATAGATAGATAGATAGATAGATAGATAGATAGATAGATAGATAGATAGATAGATAGATAGATAGATAGATAGATAGATAGATAGATAGATAGATAGATAGATAGATAGATAGATAGATAGATAGATAGATAGATAGATAGATAGATAGATAGATAGATAGATAGATAGATAGATAGATAGATAGATAGATAGATAGATAGATAGATAGATAGATAGATAGATAGATAGATAGATAGATAGATAGATAGATAGATAGATAGATAGATAGATAGATAGATAGATAGATAGATAGATAGATAGATAGATAGATAGATAGATAGATAGATAGATAGATAGATAGATAGATAGATAGATAGATAGATAGATAGATAGATAGATAGATAGATAGATAGATAGATAGATAGATAGATAGATAGATAGATAGATAGATAGATAGATAGATAGATAGATAGATAGATAGATAGATAGATAGATAGATAGATAGATAGATAGATAGATAGATAGATAGATAGATAGATAGATAGATAGATAGATAGATAGATAGATAGATAGATAGATAGATAGATAGATAGATAGATAGATAGATAGATAGATAGATAGATAGATAGATAGATAGATAGATAGATAGATAGATAGATAGATAGATAGATAGATAGATAGATAGATAGATAGATAGATAGATAGATAGATAGATAGATAGATAGATAGATAGATAGATAGATAGATAGATAGATAGATAGATAGATAGATAGATAGATAGATAGATAGATAGATAGATAGATAGATAGATAGATAGATAGATAGATAGATAGATAGATAGATAGATAGATAGATAGATAGATAGATAGATAGATAGATAGATAGATAGATAGATAGATAGATAGATAGATAGATAGATAGATAGATAGATAGATAGATAGATAGATAGATAGATAGATAGATAGATAGATAGATAGATAGATAGATAGATAGATAGATAGATAGATAGATAGATAGATAGATAGATAGATAGATAGATAGATAGATAGATAGATAGATAGATAGATAGATAGATAGATAGATAGATAGATAGATAGATAGATAGATAGATAGATAGATAGATAGATAGATAGATAGATAGATAGATAGATAGATAGATAGATAGATAGATAGATAGATAGATAGATAGATAGATAGATAGATAGATAGATAGATAGATAGATAGATAGATAGATAGATAGATAGATAGATAGATAGATAGATAGATAGATAGATAGATAGATAGATAGATAGATAGATAGATAGATAGATAGATAGATAGATAGATAGATAGATAGATAGATAGATAGATAGATAGATAGATAGATAGATAGATAGATAGATAGATAGATAGATAGATAGATAGATAGATAGATAGATAGATAGATAGATAGATAGATAGATAGATAGATAGATAGATAGATAGATAGATAGATAGATAGATAGATAGATAGATAGATAGATAGATAGATAGATAGATAGATAGATAG
The DNA here is from genome assembly GCF_001515625.1 of Sinocyclocheilus rhinocerous. Classification (NCBI taxonomy): domain Eukaryota; kingdom Metazoa; phylum Chordata; class Actinopteri; order Cypriniformes; family Cyprinidae; genus Sinocyclocheilus; species Sinocyclocheilus rhinocerous. Next base: position 793,121 of record NW_015638033.1, on the reverse strand, counting down.
ATAGATAGATAGATAGATAGATAGATAGATAGATAGATAGATAGATAGATAGATAGATAGATAGATAGATAGATAGATAGATAGATAGATAGATAGATAGATAGATAGATAGATAGATAGATAGATAGATAGATAGATAGATAGATAGATAGATAGATAGATAGATAGATAGATAGATAGATAGATAGATAGATAGATAGATAGATAGATAGATAGATAGATAGATAGATAGATAGATAGATAGATAGATAGATAGATAGATAGATAGATAGATAGATAGATAGATAGATAGATAGATAGATAGATAGATAGATAGATAGATAGATAGATAGATAGATAGATAGATAGATAGATAGATAGATAGATAGATAGATAGATAGATAGATAGATAGATAGATAGATAGATAGATAGATAGATAGATAGATAGATAGATAGATAGATAGATAGATAGATAGATAGATAGATAGATAGATAGATAGATAGATAGATAGATAGATAGATAGATAGATAGATAGATAGATAGATAGATAGATAGATAGATAGATAGATAGATAGATAGATAGATAGATAGATAGATAGATAGATAGATAGATAGATAGATAGATAGATAGATAGATAGATAGATAGATAGATAGATAGATAGATAGATAGATAGATAGATAGATAGATAGATAGATAGATAGATAGATAGATAGATAGATAGATAGATAGATAGATAGATAGATAGATAGATAGATAGATAGATAGATAGATAGATAGATAGATAGATAGATAGATAGATAGATAGATAGATAGATAGATAGATAGATAGATAGATAGATAGATAGATAGATAGATAGATAGATAGATAGATAGATAGATAGATAGATAGATAGATAGATAGATAGATAGATAGATAGATAGATAGATAGATAGATAGATAGATAGATAGATAGATAGATAGATAGATAGATAGATAGATAGATAGATAGATAGATAGATAGATAGATAGATAGATAGATAGATGATAGATAGATAGATAGCCCCCCAGGCCTAGCAATGTTGCACTAAGAAATAACTTAAATCTCTCTCTGTGTTCTGATCTTTCTTTGACTGATGTATGGAGATTTTATAACCCAGATTCCCAGGATTATACTTGGTCCAGTAAAAATGTATCTCTTCGTTCTAGAATAGATTGTTTTTAATCTCCTCTTCACTTCTTCATCTGACTAAAGACATTTCTCATGTCAGATCTTAAACAAATTGTATTAAAACTCGGCAGTCTGCAGCCTAATTCTAAATTGCGGGGCTACTGTACATTTAATAATAATTTATTAAAGGACAGCAAATTCAATGATAGTATTATAAACCTTGCAAAATAATTGTTTACTGCTGTATATAATGGTTACAAAGAAAAATGGGAATATTTCAAATACAAAATTAGACTAATTGCTATTACAAGATGTAAGGAATTAAAAGCCAATAGACATCAGTTAGAATCTAATCTGATTTGTCGTTTAAATGAGTTATTATTAGAAGAGAACATCTCAGAAGAAGAAAAACTGGAGCTGAATAGTATAAATTTGCTAATTAATGAACTTATTATGAATTTAGAATTAGCCAAGGAGGCGTTTATAAGATCAAGAGCCAAGTGGCTAGAAGAAGGTGAAAAAAATTCTAGTTATTTCTTTTCTCTTTAGGCTTTGTTCAAAATCAGTACAAGCTAGAAAGGGAAGGAATAAATAAATAAAAAGACAAAGTTTTTTTTTTTTTTTATACTGTCTTTTTACGCGTTGTGTAAACATAAAACCATGTCTGCATTTGTGATCGGAGAAATGACAAACAACAAGCCCTACTGGCGTTTAAATCATCAGTGGCAAATTCTTTAAATATAAAAAATGTTCTTACAGTCTGTGAGTCAGAAGCGCCAGACTGTCCTCGCAAAGTTGAAACTGCTCCACTTTATAGAACAGCCTTTGAGCACAGACCCATTGTAGGCTACTCTGCAGGTTCAGGAACCAGTCCTCCATCAAATGCGTCACACAACAAAACACACGGAGGGCTTGAGTGAAGACGTCTTTATCTTTACATCTCATCTGAATCAGGAGAGAAATCTGCACAGATCAAGCATCATTTGCTATGATTTTGATGTGAGAGAAACCAGCAGATGCACTTTCTCACTGGAGGAATAGTTATTATGGATTATGGACTCTATGGTATTTTAGTTAAAAACATCTTAATGCTGGATTAGTTTCATCTTTTGTCTTCTCCAGATGTTAACTGATGGACTGGAGTGCTGTGGATTACTTGTGGATTATTGTGATGTTTTTATCAGCTGTTTGGACTCTCATTCTGACGGCACCCATTCACTGCAGAGCATCCATTGCTGAGACACTGATGCAGTGCTGCATTTCTACAAACCTGATGAAGAAACAAACTCATCCTGATCTCTGATGAACTGAGAGTGAACACATCTTCAGCATTTTCATTTTTGGCTGAACTATTCCGTTTAACAAAAAAAAAACAATGTTAAGTGAATACAATTCACAAATGTTTGACCAAATTCCCATTCCAAAAATATGGTTTACAAATGAAAAAACATGATTCATAAATGCACAAGGTGAGTTTTTCATGCTTCATTGTTCAGTGATAATTTTTGAGGAGACCCCTGGGTTAGTAGTATGTAGTCATGTATGTCTGACCATCACAGTAAACAAGAACCAATGTATTTTCTCAATGTTCTTAATGTGAGGGATTCATCAAAGCACAATTTAATCACAATTTTTCTTACTTTGCAATCTTTAAGATATCATTACTTGTTTTTGTGAAATGAAAAGGAAAGTTATCAGAAGATTGATCATTTACTCGCTCTCATTATAAACCTGTATGACTTTCTTCGGTGGAACAAAGACATGTTTCTCAAAACTTTTAACACATTTCACCTGTTTTCACACACGCTCCAATCTGCTCAGTGTTTTCAGCTAAACTCTACACAAGAACGGCACAG
>NW_015638033.1:771056-789463 GCF_001515625.1 Sinocyclocheilus rhinocerous | reverse complement strand
GGGGAAATAAAAACGAAGGGGATGAGGTCAAAGGTCATTAGCTCCTGATGAAATACACAGCGCTGTAGTTGAGCGTGATCTTCTGCATGGACTGATCGTGAGGGAAGTTGGTCTACAGCTCATCTACAGGGTTTCAGTACTTACACATACAGTATAATTACAGTACATAGCAGCAGTACTTCAGATGAGAGAACGTTCATTATTCTATGTACAGTTATACACCCTCAAACTCATTACTGTTGAATTGATTTGTAGCCAAGTATGTACTGTATTTGTGCAGAACTGAGAGACGGCTGTCTAGGGCTGGCAGAGAAGTCTTGTGTCAGAAGACTTAGAAACTGCTGTAACAAATAAGGATAATACCAATACTGTGATGCAAATTGGCAGAGGATGCTGAATGAATGAATGAATTTATTTACAGTATTTATTTATTTATTCATTCATTATTTATTTCTGTGAAGTAACAGACAGTATATGCCAATGTGTGTTTACTGTATATTCAGTTGTTTGAACTTTTCTCTTAGTGCTTTTCATCTTCTGTAAGATCTCTTTACAGTAGTGCAATGACAGTAAACTTTTCTTACAGTTTAATGCTGAATTGTACTGTATCTGCAGTGCTCTATTTATGTCGTATACTGTAACAGACATTGACTAGCAAAAGGATTCCAGTTTCCCAAAAGCAGGTTGTAGTAACAGTGTTGAGTTGATCTCACTAGTGTTGTCTCGGCAGTGCAGTATGTGTGTATCTGACAGGTTTGTGTGTCATCTGAGGCCTAAGCTTGAGTCTGACTAAAGATCATATGTTTTTGACTAAACTATTTGATTTTGAGCTGGAAGTCTGAAGTTTGCACAAGTTGGTGTGTAGTTTTGAGATTGTGTTTATAGTTGTGAGCAAATGGTGAATTGTTTCATGAATTGTGTGTTAGGTATTGAGAAAAACTGTACTAGCAGTCAAGTGATTTACAGCATCACCTTTACTTCTATAGTGATTTATATAACACAGATTAAGAAAGACATTTCAGCTTTAAAGCAGCTCTATAGAAGACAAAACAGTCCAGGCTGTAAAATACTTAATTTTACAGTTTTTCTGAATTGCTAAAACACATTTCTTGAAACCATCACTCATTTTCTCAAAACCTTAAACACAAATCCAAATACTCAAACTAAATTCACGAAACCTCTGACTCTTCATCAAAATCAAACAATCACTGCAAAACCATTTCTCTTGCACTCAAAATCAACCGGTGCTCTCAGATCACACACACACACAAGTCAATAAAATAAACACTACAGAGCATTCATTAGACACTACAGAGAAAAATGGAGAACACAGCATCCAGAACATTACAGAAAAAAGTATATTGTATTGAGTAAACAATTTTGCAATTCTGTAAGAAAGTATAGTAATTGCAACTGAGTAAGGTGAATATATTGTATAGGCCTACTGTATGTACTGCAATTTGTGCTTGAGTCCGGCCTGAGGACTTTGTCCACATCACAAGTAATGTTGTCTTTTTTGCTAGACAAAGAGAAAAACCCCATCTAGCCTTGATAACACTCTCTAAACCGTCCTCTTTCTCTCCTCATCCTCCACTTCTTACATGTACTCTTCCTCCTCTCCTTCTCAGATTGTGTCCATCTATTGTTCGTCTCATCATTCAGTCACCTGTGCCACTTGTGCTCTCTGAACCGGCTCATATGTTGTACAGTTGGTTTGATCATATCAGTGCTTTATTCGACAGATTGGTTTAAACTAGTGAGAATTTGGTTCAGAGATTGGGGTTTAGTGTTTTAGCAATTCAGAAAAACTGTAAAAAGTAATTTTACTTGATTCATGTGTTTAACTATTATTTAGGGGGATTTTTACTTCATTCAAGTACAATTTAAACAGACTACTTGTACTTGTTACTTCATAACATTACATTTCTGGCTTCATATGTTCACCTTCAAATCTGAGGAAGCTAAGTTTATTTGTTATTTTTGTCTATTTTGAAAGTCATTAGCTGTCTATATTTGCCTGCATGGACAAGATTGAATGTGAACAAAATCAGTGATGAGAAGCTCATATGTTGTACAGTTGGTTTGATCACATCATTAGAAACAAGTGTGAACCGTTTTGACTCGTTGTGTGTAAACGATGACAACTGTGCTTTAGTTGAGTTTAGCATTTAGCAGCACAAATGCATCACAGTGTGAGAAGTGTTTGGAGAATTTATACAATTCATGTTTTGGTGACACTGATTGCTTTTTTTTTTTAAACAAATGTCACAAATCTTTAAAAAGTGTTTAACCCAACATTGTTTATTAAAGTAATTGTAATTCATGTTTAGTGATGTTCTTATCAGGAAGTAGATAAATCGTATTAAAATGATATATTGAGTAACATAGGATCGTAAATGTTTTTGAAGCGTTATTTTGTATTTTATGCACTGTGTGCTTAGTTTGTGTTCATCTGAAGAAAGGCATGTACGTTAGGGACGGCACGAGGGTAAAGGATGGATGTTTGTGTTGCATTGTGCTGCATTTTAATAGATGTCCTCGCACTAGATAGATGTTTAGACAGGTTTGACCTGTGCCATTGCATTTCATGTTTTCTCCCTTTAACCAAACCTTTGCATGTCTGACAAAAACATTTTATGCAGGTTTTTAAGTAATTTATCTTTGCATTGAGAAGATGGCTCAATATGATCAAACAAGAATCTCCTTTTTTTTTTGCTAGGTTATTTCTCCTTTTTAATACTCGAGTACAATTTAAAGTTGCACTTTGTTTTACTTTACGCAAGTATGTTTTTGTCCAGATACTTGTACTTTTGAGTACAATTTTCACTGAGAGTCTGTACTTTCACTAATTTTCCACCCCTGTTCACTTCTCATCCAGTATTATCAGTGCTATTTCTGAATATTACGCGTCTTTTAAACCCCAGCTAATCAAGCCAAAGGCGACAGTGGCAAGAAAACCAAACTCCATCATGAGACCGAAATGGAGAAAAACAAATGAATGAAAATGAATCACACCGAATGAACTCAACTCTAGAGGGAATAATAGAGCTGCTGCATTATTTCATTTACATCACTCTTACAAATCTGCACATTTTCAGCAGAAGTGTGTGACGCTGCATGTTTCTGATTTCTTTAGACAAGCGCTAAAGCTGATCTTTATGCCATCAGCAGCATCTTGACTTGAGACGTTGTGTTTCTGTAAAATGATTAGCTGTGCCTGTGGTCAGTCCATCTGGCCTGCAGCAGTCATCCGTCTTCTTCAGGCTGTCAGAGAGGCTTTTATTAGGCTGTGCCTTCATTCACACACTTCAGAAGAGCAGAGCTATTGTTTGACTGGACAGAAGAGGAAGAGGAGCACACCGTGGTCTTCACACCAGCGACTTTCCCAGTCGATACGCATTTAGAAAAATATATATTTCGGATTAGAGGATTTATAAAGAACTGACGTGAAAATTATCTTATTATATGTAAAGAACTAAAGAACGTGTGCAAAGTTTTTGCCACTAAAATACCATTAAGATAGTCTAATATTTATTAAAATGTAGACAACCACAACATACATTAATATTACTATATGTGCAAATGTGCAACTGCTTTTGTAATAATTACGTCACTGAAACTCATTAATGATGAAGATATTTTTGGGATATTTTTTGGCATTCTGCACTTTGTGCTTAAGATGAATTATGGTTTATAAAGCAGGATGCATTTGGGAGCATTTTCTGAGTAAACGGCGTGGATTTTAATAGAAATCCTTCACAGGAACCTTTCAGAATTAGTTTTGTGTTCACATTTAGGCTCATTCTATGCACGACTATAAATGAAGCCCGTGGTTCTTCTGAAAACGTCTTGATTTTCAGTTGTTTTAGCTCATGTTAATGCTGGTTTAGATCATCGTAAGTCTGGTTGGAGGGTTGCTGTCCGGACAGAGGGCCCTCGGGGCTCTAAGCGCTGCGGCTCTCGTCTGAAGCTCCTCTGCCGGGGACGAGGCGTCTCGACGGGACGATAGGTAGCCCTGCTCTCTCTCTTTTCTCCTCTCAATGAGGGACGGAGCTCAATTAGCATTTCACAAGTCCCTTTCTCCTTTTCTATCGCACCCTTCCCCGCGGAGCCGCTGCTTTCTGCGGGATTGTCCTGCTCCTGGCGCTGGTCTCCGTTGGCAGGGTGACAGTATTCGAGTGAGCAAACTCCTGCTATTGTCCTCCAGCCAGAGGGAGCCATGGAGACCCACTAATATGACACAGGAAAGTGTTTGCTGATGGCAATTCTATGGGCTTTGTCTAACTCTTTCTCTTTCATGACGACTCGATTTAAGTCTCCGAATGTTTGACTACAAATGTGAGAGTGCTCTCCGGCTCCTCCGCCTTTGTCCCGCGAGGTTTGAATGAGTAATTCAGCTTTTGTGTGGCTCGATTGAGGGGGCAAACAGAGAGACAAGATTCTTGAGCGCTCAAGCCCCCTCTCCATGGTTATGCGCACATCTCCTCCCCTGAACCCGCTCCTGACATCCCTGTAAGGCGAAGAGCGCAACTTCAGATCGTCTTCTGGAAGTGAGGTGAAGCGCGGCTTCAGGGCCACGGGGCCCTCGCTCCAAACTCCGTCAAATCACAAACAGACTGCAGCGAGCGCGGGATGATCAGGCCACCGTTTGTTTCCACTAAGAAATATTGCATCTGCTGCTATTTTCCCTCTCGGGGATTTCCATGACAACAGTGTGGGGTGGCAAAGAATCCGACACCGGGATCTCGGTGGCTCATTGGGGAGCATTGTGAGGAAAGTGAGGTCTCTGATTGGCTCAGGAAAGCACCATAACTACACCCAGTCTATAGCCATTCAGCTTCTTCGAGAGCTTGGGCTATTACAGAGCTGGACCTCACTCTGGCTTTGCTTCGCCAGGTCTGATGCGAAGCTGGAGTCAGTATTGCGACTGTAGACTCTAGAGCTGGAGGTCCGAGCTTCACAGGAGTGCGTGAGGATGTGCTGCTGAGGTCTGCGTGATGGCGAGCTCCGACAGCGAGGTCAAGACGCTCCTGAACTTCGTCAATCTGGCGTCGAGCGACATCAAGGCGGCGCTGGATCGATCCGCGCCCTGCAGGCGCTCCGTGGACCACCGCAAATACCTGCAGAAGCAGCTCAAGCGCTTCTCGCACCGCTACGCCAAGATGCCCCGCTGCCACTCGCACAGAAACGGCGACTCGGCGCCCGCTAAACTCTCCGAGGATCAAGCGCCGCCCGGGACCGGGACCGGGAGCGGGAGAGAGGAGCGTCTGAACGCGGAGGACGGAGCGCGGTCGGGACAGGGACAGGGACAGGGACAGGCTCCGATGCCGATGCGCAAGCGGCAGCTCCCGGCGTCCTTCTGGAAGGAGCCGCAGTCCTCATCCGGGAGCCGCGAGCGTCTGGAGCGCTTCCTTCAGAGCGGACACGTCAGACCGCCCGCGGTGAATGGCGAGAGAAGCACGACGGTGTTTGAAGACTTGAACGCAAACCCGCTGCTGTCCGGTCGCGCGGCGTGCGCGTGCTCGTGCTGCTCGCTCCCGTACCGCTTTCTGCTGCCTCACGCGGACGCGCCCCTCAGCAGCCGCGCGCATGTGGTCATCAAGCCGATCCCCACCAAACCCTCCTCTTCCTCATCTTCCTCCTCCTCCTCCGTGTTCAGCGTGTTCGGCTTCATTTAGACACTGTAGCGAACTCCCCTCTGTTTTAACCGATTACTGAATCAGCTGGATTTAATGAACACTCGCCTTTAAGCACTTAAAGTACAGATGTAGCAAGAATAAAGCACGCGTGTATTGACTTTTATGGGCTTTAGTGAGAAAGTGAAGACATTAGAATATCCATTTCAGAGTGTTTGTGTGAGCACAGCACAAACACTGTTCTCTGGAGAGCATCTGATAAACATGTCTCTGTCACAGCTCAAACATCCCTGAAACAGCATCATTCACTGAGGTAGAGAGTATTTATTATTGTGTTAGTCCAGTTAGAGATGTTTTCACACTAAAAACCTGACTGTAATCCATTAGCTGATTAAAACTGCTACTGATTGACTGTTTTACACTGTCTGTTAATTAAAGATCCGACACTCGAAGCAGCACATTTATTCTGATAACCACCATCATACTCAGTATTTTCAGATCAACTACATAGAACTGTGTATCAAGCACAAACATAATACTTTAAAAAACCTCAAGATAAATTAAGAGTTATAAATACACAAAACGATCATCCCGTTTCACTCTCCCTTCAGTGATGATGATGATGATGATGGTGGTGGTGGTGGTGGTCCCTGTGCTGAGCGCAGCGCCTGCTTCTGGAGCTCAGGTACCACAGCATGGGGCCCGGCAGCGGCAGCGACTCCACACACCTCAGTCTCTGCGGCCCCAGCTGCTCTCGGATCCTCAGCCCACAGAGATGCATCAGGCCTCGAGGAGACGCTGTAAACACAAACATCACATCGATCCTGCTCAGCATGCACAACGACAACAACACTGCTCTGCAGCTGACCACGAGGAGCTTGTGTTCAAGTCTGTGCAACTCCAGTTTCTAGATGACTGACAAGCTAATAGATAAACAGATCTTATGAAAAGTAAATAAGTTCCTAAATAAAAATAAAAATAAAAATCCTTTTTTGAAATTGTCTTCGGTGTACAAAAAGCACGAAAGATCAACATCATGTAAATGATAAATGTGTGACTGTTTCTTTAAATAGTTGAGCTGTTCAGCGGTCAGGCAAACGATCATAGCATGATCATCCCAGCATCTGTGCAGCTCTACTGCGGTTTTACTGGCAAATGTGCTGTGGTTCATAATGCACTCACATGTTTTCTCCTTAATGCTCGTCCACTCCGGTTGGTCCAGAAGGAGATCCCTGATCCTGCTGCAGAGCTGAACGTTTCCTACATAGTCCAGCAGCAGATCAGTGACCCGACCGGCTGAGTGTCTCCAGCAGGAGGACGAGATCCAGTCACAGAACTGAAAGAGAACAGAGAACTTCAGATTCGGCACAGTCAGGACCTAACACACACCATGAGGCTACAGAGAATGGCTATTCATTGGTCAAGAATACCTCCCGACACTGAATCATCACCTTTAACTCTGGTTTAGTGGCGTTCGTGTTCACCGTGTGGCTTCTGAAGTGTGTGTGCTCTCCGCTGTGATGTCTGCTGCAGGTGAAGCAGGCCCGAGCGTCACAGCCGTGGTCCAGTAGATACTGCAGGACGTCCAGCTGATGCGTGTACAGCAGCACTGCGGGGAAACCTGCGGTCGGGCGAGCGTTCACATGGGCTCCGTGCTCCAGCAGCAGCGCCACAGTCTCCAGACAGCCGTCACGCACCGCTAACAGCAGCGGGCTGAAGGGGTCCATGTTGGGATTCGCACCGGCCTTCAGCAGAACAGCAGCGGCCCATGTGTTCCTGGCGGCGACGGCGCAGTACAGAGCCGAAACTCGCCGGTCCTGGAACCTGGCTGAGCACTCCTGAGAGAGTTTGCTGTTGACATCAAACCCCGACTCAATCAGCAGACTCATGATGATCCTGCGGTCGTGCTCCGCTGCCAGATGGAGGGGAGAGATGCCGCTCTGCCGAATCCTCACCCGGCTGCTGATCGGGAGCAATAATGAAACAATCCTGGGAAAGACAGCATTTTAGAGCTTAAGCATACAAATCAATGATTCATTAAATCATCAAGACAATATCAAACTTTTTCAAGGAATAGTTCACCAAAAAAAAAAAGTAGATTAGGATGAGTTTGTTTGTTCATCAGGTTTGTAGAAATGTAGCACTGCATCAGTGTCTCAGCAATGGATGCTCTGCAGTGAATGGGTGCCGTCAGAATGAGAGTCCAAACAGCTGATAAAAACATCACAATAATCCACAAGTAATCCACAGCACTCCAGTCCATCAGTTAACATCTGGAGAAGACAAAAGCTGAAACTAATCCATATTTGTTTAGAGCTGTTTTGGTTTGATTTGTGCAGATTTCTCTCCTGATTCAGACCAGAACACTTTTTCACTGGAGGAAGCATTATTATAGACTCAATGGTATTTTAGTTAAAAACGTCTTAATGCTGGATTAGTTTCAGCTTTTGTCTTCTCCAGATGTTAACTGATGGACTGGAGTGCTGTGGATTACTTGTGGATTATTGTGATGTTTTTATCAGCTCTCATTCTGACGGCACCCATTCACTGTCTTAATGCTGGATTAGTTTCAGCTTTTGTCTTCTCCAGATGTTAACTGATGGACTGGAGTGGATTACTTGTGGATTATTGTGATGTTTTTATCAGCTGTTTGGACTCTCATTCTGACGGCACCCATTCACTGCAGAGCATCCATTGCTGAGACACTGATGCAATGCTGCATTTCTCCAAATCTGATGAAGAAACAAACTCATCCTGATCTGGGATGAACTGAGGGTGAGCACATCTTCATTGAGTTCTCATGTTCGTGTGAGCTGTTGGTGTAAAGCACAGCTGGGAGTTACAGTAATCACGTGGTCAGCTGTAGTGGCTGTGTTTGGACTCCAGCTGTTGAGCTCTCGTCACGTGTGTCAGAGACGGCAGGCGCAGCTGTTGTACAGCACATGACATCTGCTACAGGACACAGATCACTGCTGTAGTTCTCTAGATTGGACTGAATTCTTACTCGTTGTGTCCGTGCTGGCTGGCGATATGCAGAGGCAGAAGTCCGGCATTGGTGGCTTTGTTGGCGTCAGCGTGATGTTTGAGCAGAAGCTTCACAGTTTCTGTGTGACCATGTCTGCAGGCTTGGGTTAAAGCTGTGTTCCCGTCACACGTCTGAGCGTTCACACCAGCACCTGACGGGACAAGCACAACATTCTAGTGTTTCTACTCTTTTGGTTTCAGAAGCCATCCCTCAATATTTTGAAATAAATGTCTTATAAACACAAATTATTTCCTGTTCTGTGTTTTATATCTACTGCCATAGCGACTCACTGGTCTAATTAGTTTATACTAAGTCTTTGTTTTTAGTTATATTCATGTCAGGGTAAAATATTAATTTTAACTTAAATTTAAAAACTCAGACTTAAACCATATTGATAGATCAAACGGATCATAAACTCTGGCTAATCACACCGAGCCTAATATCTGAAGGAATCACACCGATGGCTCTGTCTGGCATATCTGATGGAGTATTATTGTGGTTTAGTAAATGTTTCCTCACAGCTTACTCAATTTGTAAAAAATAACTAACCTGTAGAGGGAAAACAGACATTTGACATGTTTAGAACTAGCTATTGTTAGAGAATAGTTTATAACACAGCTCTCACTACAAAAACACAGAGTTTGTGCTGAAGCTTTTAGAAACAGTCACAGGACACCCACGTGAAGTGCCTAATGCTACTGACATTAACAGAAGATCTCAAAATGATTGCATGTCAGGGAGAATCCCAGTCTATAGCCTCAAGCGGCCTGCTAGTAAACCCGGCGCTCAGTACCGCTCTGGATCAGGTACACCAGCGCTCCTGTGTGTCCGTGTCGAGCCGCCTCTATCGCGGGTGTGATGTGGTCAGTGTTGCGGGCGTCTACAGCGGCTCCGGCCCTCAGGAGCGTCTCACAGAGCTCAGTGTTGTCTTGTCTCGCTGCTTCATGCAGCGCGGTCCAGCCGCGATAACAGCGCTGATTCACCGCCGCGCCGGACGCCAGCAGCAGCTTCACCACGCTGATGCTCTCCTGCTCACACGCTAAACACCACCACACACAGAGAAGACGGAGGTTTAAAACACTTACTCAACTCAGCTGGATAATGACTGACTTGAATCAACATTGAACTGACTTGAGCCTTAAAGGAACAGTTCACCCAAACATGGACATTAGCTGAAGATGTGTTCACCCTCAGTCCATCCGAGATCAGGATGAGTTTGTTTCTTCATCAGGTTTGTAGAAATGCAGCATTGCATCAGTGTCTCAGCAATGGATGCTCTGCAGTGAATGGGTGCCGTCAGAATGAGAGTCCAAACAGCTGATAAAAACATCACAATAATCCACAAGTAATCCACACCACTCCAGTCCATCAGTGAACATCTGGAGAAAACAAAAGCTGAAACTAATCCATATTTGTTTAGAGCTGTTTTGGCTTGATTTGTGCAGATTTCTCTCCTGATTCAGACTAAGAGTTATTATGGATTATAGACTCTATGGTATTTTAGTTAAAAAGGTCTTAATGCTGGATTTGTTTCAGCTTTTGTCTTCTCCAGATGTTAACTGATGACTGGAGTGCTGTGGATTACTTGTAGATTATTGTGATGTTTTTATCAGCTGTTTGGACTCTCATTCTGACGGCACCCATTCACTGCAGAGCATCCATTGCTGAGACACTGATGCAGTGCTGCATTTCTACAAACCTGATGAAGAAAAACTCATCCTGATCTGGGATGAACTGAGAGTGAGCACATTTACAGCTCATTTTTATTTGACATTGTTCTTGAACTAAATGGAGGTGAATATTAACAGTATTGTTTTACCTTTATAAAGAGGCGTCTCTTTGTTCTTGTTGCTGATATCAGGGTCGGCTCCTGCTTCCAGAAGACTCCTCACACACTCCAGGTGTCCTCCGTGAACGGCGAGCATCAGCGGCGTCTGCTCCTGTAGCGTGCGTTTGTCCACACACACGCCAGGATCTGTGTCACACAACACGTGAACACGCTTCATCAGCACACGCTGCTAGATCACTGCAATGACCAATACTGACTAACACACTCAAACACGTAAGGGCCAAGCCACAGCATCAGAGTAACTCAACTCGTTCGACAAGTTTTCTTGCAAATTCCTCAGAAAGATTTGTGAGAAAACACTCCCATGGCACTTCAAACCCCGGGGTCACCGTATCTTTTGTCCAAAGCTGATGCAGCTGTCAGCGCTCTCTCTAGGACAGGTGTCTCCTCGGCTCTTACCTGTCAGCAGTGCCTGAACGCAGTGCGTCTGGCCGCGGTGAGCCGCTTCATGCAGAGCCGTCCAGTCGTCTGACTCACACGCTTCAGCTCTTCTGACGGCAGAGCTGACTCTGGAGGATCAGGAGCATTAAGAAGATATTGGATATCGATTGCTTAATTTTTAAAAATCAGTGTGTTTGTCAGTTATAGTGGAGGCTGGGGCTAGTTGTCACACAGGGCCTTTGCCATAAGGTCTAACTATCTCATAAACGTTTGTGCTTTTTAAAAAAGGTCTTAAATGGAAATAATTTTAGTAAATTCTGTCATCCAGACTACATTTACAGTATCATCATATGTCTGCGATATATGTTGAGTATTAAGTGAACTAAATAAACACACAGACATACAATTAGACAAGAATCAGTAGGTCATGAAGACAGATCTGAACGCAGAGCTGTGTTTTCAGGACAAGGGTCATTTTCATGTCAGATCGGGGCAAGTTGTCACATGCGTTTCATTTACTTTACTTGTTTACAGTATTTTACATCTCCGTTGGCCAAATAAAAATGTTTTTTTTTTTTTTTTGTATATTTCCTTTGTTTAATTAATCGTGTTTCATAATCGCTTCACTCTTTACATTTGCCGTGATATGGATTTTAATAGCAGTTCCACTGTGACAACTTACCCCATCGGACAATTGACCGGCTATAGCGCTCACTGTGTTTACAGTAGAGTAAGTGTGACAACTAGCCCCGGTCTCTCCAAAAGAGGAATAAGAGTCTCTTTCCTCCGATCTAATGACAGCTGAAGATCACGCAGGCAAATCACACACCTGTCATAAACTCAACCCAGTTCATTTGAGATTTGTTCTCTGTTAATGAGCTAACTGCGATAATAAACACACACACACACACACACACACTGAAGGACTCACTCTGTCGGCTCCTCGTCGCGGTTTGCAGCGCGTCCAGATGATGATATTTTCTGCGGCGACGAGTTTCTTTTAGTGTCACTTGATCGAAATAAGGCGATATATTCGGCGTAAGAGAATCGTGTCATCCTGGTATTGCCACACAGCGCGCGTGCAGACAAAGACGCTCGAGCCGCGCGTGTGTATACACACGCACACACACACTCACACACACACACACACACACTCACTCGCACACACACACACACACACGCACGCATTTTCTGCGGCGACGAGTTTCTTTTAGTGTCACTTGATCGAAATAAGGCGATATATTCGGCGTAAGAGAATCGTGTCATCCTGGTATTGCCACACAGCGCGCGTGCAGACAAAGACGCTCGAGCCGCGCGTGTGTATACACACGCACACACACACACTCACTCACACACACACACACTCGAGCGCTCAGCTGTTCGCTGGGTTAATTTTAGCTTCGTCTTGACACGTGAGGCCTGGAGCTTACCTTATTTGACTACCCACTCGAGCAGCTCAGATAATACTAGATAAGCTCAGAGTGTAGTTATTGAGAAATGAGGAAAACACATGAACTGAGCGGCTGCCCGAGGGCTTTCCTCAGAAACAAACGGAGAACTAAAGCGCTACAGAAGAAGCGACCCTTCCCGTTCAGAAGAGCATTAATAACCCCGCAGAAGTGCTGATATCTGTGCTGCTGATCAGCCTGTTTGTCTCGTTTCAAATATTTAGGCAAACGGGTTTTGTGAATTTGCATATACGTTACTTATTAATAGATCATGAGGGATTTATAACATTTGAAACGCTTCATGATGTCATAAATATCCTCCTGACTACCAGAAAAAAAACGTAATTAATATTTTTCATGTCATTATATTGTTTAGAGCTTAAGAAAATGAAAATGAAAAATATTTTATTCATATATTATGCTATGTCTGGACACTTAAAAAAATAAACATGAAAAGGCAAAAACAGTGGGATTTTTTTTTTATACCAAACTTTGTATAAAGATGATTCTCAACTATGTTATGAAAGATATAACAGAATGATAATAATTGGCAAGATGTTGATAATAATATCTAATATTTCATAGGATTATTGAAATATAATTTACTTCCTTATTCACTTCTTGTGTCTCGCAGAATGCGTAATAAACACACGTTTAGTCCTGCTGTCTCTGCAGTGGACATGAATGAAATCAATGTCCTGTTTCATAACAGAAAGTCATATTTTAATTTGAAACCCCATAACATTTTCCTGAGAGGTTGATTTATGAAAATTTCAATTAATTTGAAAATACTGATAATTACAAAATATTATCATATATGCATAAGGGTGACATATAAGGCATATCCTGCTTTTATATTAAAATCCCACCCATTCATTCAAAAGCTTGAGTATTTCTGATTTACACTTCACTATAGAAATAAAATGACATTTCTTTATATACATGACATTTCTCAGTAGATCTAATGCAGGATCTTCTTTATGCACCAAGAGCTTGTAACACTCCAAAGAGAAAGGAACAATTGAAATCACATCATATGACCCCTTTAACTGATCATTGCAAAATTTGATAATATTTCCTTAAGGTTGTAAAATTTGATCACTAAGTTAATGTCAGCCATTTTTAAAGACCGAGGAGAGGGAGTGTTTATGATCAAACCTCCAATCATTCGGAGTCTCTAAATGTGTTCTGAACAGGACATAACACTGTGAACATGTAAGATCTCAGAGAAATCACTCAAATATAATGTCTACAGAGGACAGGACTCCACCGCTGCAGTCAGGAAGAGCTCGCATGGGTACATGATCAAGAAATGAGGGGTTTTCACATGTTCTGTAGTCTGCTCAACTCATCCTCAGCACAAACACAAACCACATCTGCTGTGAGAGAGAGAGAGTGTGTGTGTGTGAGAGTGTGTGTGTGAGAGAGAGAGAGAGAGAGAGAGAGAGAGAGTGTGTGTGAGAGTGTGTGTGAGAGAGAGAGAGAGAGAGAGAGAGAGAGAGTGTGTGTGAGAGTGTGTGTGAGAGAGAGAGAGAGAGAGAGAGAGAGAGAGTGTGTGTGAGAGTGTGTGTGAGAGAGAGAGAGAGAGAGAGAGAGAGAGAGTGTGTGTGAGAGTGTGTGTGAGAGAGAGAGAGAGAGAGAGAGAGAGAGAGTGTGTGTGAGAGTGTGTGTGAGAGAGAGAGAGAGAGAGAGAGAGAGAGAGTGTGTGTGAGAGTGTGTGTGAGAGAGAGAGAGAGAGAGAGAGAGAGAGAGTGTGTGTGAGAGTGTGTGTGAGAGAGAGAGAGAGAGAGAGAGAGAGAGAGTGTGTGTGAGAGTGTGTGTGAGAGAGAGAGAGAGAGAGAGAGAGAGAGAGTGTGTGTGAGAGTGTGTGTGAGAGAGAGAGAGAGAGAGAGAGAGAGAGAGTGTGTGTGAGAGTGTGTGTGAGAGAGAGAGAGAGAGAGAGAGAGAGAGAGTGTGTGTGAGAGTGTGTGTGAGAGAGAGAGAGAGAGAGAGAGAGAGAGAGTGTGTGTGAGAGTGTGTGTGAGAGAGAGAGAGAGAGAGAGAGAGAGAGAGTGTGTGTGAGAGTGTGTGTGAGAGAGAGAGAGAGAGAGAGAGAGAGAGAGTGTGTGTGAGAGTGTGTGTGAGAGAGAGAGAGAGAGAGAGAGAGAGAGAGTGTGTGTGAGAGTGTGTGTGAGAGAGAGAGAGAGAGAGAGAGAGAGAGAGTGTGTGTGAGAGTGTGTGTGAGAGAGAGAGAGAGAGAGAGAGAGAGAGAGTGTGTGTGAGAGTGTGTGTGAGAGAGAGAGAGAGAGAGAGAGAGAGAGAGTGTGTGTGAGAGTGTGTGTGAGAGAGAGAGAGAGAGAGAGAGAGAGAGAGTGTGTGTGAGAGTGTGTGTGAGAGAGAGAGAGAGAGAGAGAGAGAGAGAGTGTGTGTGAGAGTGTGTGTGAGAGAGAGAGAGAGAGAGAGAGAGAGAGAGTGTGTGTGAGAGTGTGTGTGAGAGAGAGAGAGAGAGAGAGAGAGAGAGAGTGTGTGTGAGAGTGTGTGTGAGAGAGAGAGAGAGAGAGAGAGAGAGAGAGTGTGTGTGAGAGTGTGTGTGAGAGAGAGAGAGAGAGAGAGAGAGAGAGAGTGTGTGTGAGAGTGTGTGTGAGAGAGAGAGAGAGAGAGAGAGAGAGAGAGTGTGTGTGAGAGTGTGTGTGAGAGAGAGAGAGAGAGAGAGAGAGAGAGAGTGTGTGTGAGAGTGTGTGTGAGAGAGAGAGAGAGAGAGAGAGAGAGAGAGTGTGTGTGAGAGTGTGTGTGAGAGAGAGAGAGAGAGAGAGAGAGAGAGAGTGTGTGTGAGAGTGTGTGTGAGAGAGAGAGAGAGAGAGAGAGAGAGAGAGTGTGTGTGAGAGTGTGTGTGAGAGAGAGAGAGAGAGAGAGAGAGAGAGAGTGTGTGTGAGAGTGTGTGTGAGAGAGAGAGAGAGAGAGAGAGAGAGAGAGTGTGTGTGAGAGTGTGTGTGAGAGAGAGAGAGAGAGAGAGAGAGAGAGAGTGTGTGTGAGAGTGTGTGTGAGAGAGAGAGAGAGAGAGAGAGAGAGAGAGTGTGTGTGAGAGTGTGTGTGAGAGAGAGAGAGAGAGAGAGAGAGAGAGAGTGTGTGTGAGAGTGTGTGTGAGAGAGAGAGAGAGAGAGAGAGAGAGAGAGTGTGTGTGAGAGTGTGTGTGAGAGAGAGAGAGAGAGAGAGAGAGAGAGAGTGTGTGTGAGAGTGTGTGTGAGAGAGAGAGAGAGAGAGAGAGAGAGAGAGTGTGTGTGAGAGTGTGTGTGAGAGAGAGAGAGAGAGAGAGAGAGAGAGAGTGTGTGTGAGAGTGTGTGTGAGAGAGAGAGAGAGAGAGAGAGAGAGAGAGTGTGTGTGAGAGTGTGTGTGAGAGAGAGAGAGAGAGAGAGAGAGAGAGAGTGTGTGTGAGAGTGTGTGTGAGAGAGAGAGAGAGAGAGAGAGAGAGAGAGTGTGTGTGAGAGTGTGTGTGAGAGAGAGAGAGAGAGAGAGAGAGAGAGAGTGTGTGTGAGAGTGTGTGTGAGAGAGAGAGAGAGAGAGAGAGAGAGAGAGTGTGTGTGAGAGTGTGTGTGAGAGAGAGAGAGAGAGAGAGAGAGAGAGAGTGTGTGTGAGAGTGTGTGTGAGAGAGAGAGAGAGAGAGAGAGAGAGAGAGTGTGTGTGTGTGTGTGAGAGAGAGAGAGAGAGTGTGTGTGTATGATGTTCAGATCCTCCAGATGATGCCTTTTATGGACATACTCTGTTTAGCTTCACTAACACTCAGGCTCATTACGGCAGGATTTATGAAGTGGCAAGACATTCATCCTCACGGTTACACATCCATTATAGACTCCACACACACGTGAGGGTTGCTCTGCAGAACGTGTATGAAAGGGTTTGACACAAAATCTCTTCTGCTCACCAAGACTGCATTTATTTGATACATTTTATCTTTCAGGATTCACAGATGAATATGAAGTTAAAAAGAACAGCATTTTCTGAAATCTTTGTAAAATCCCAGGTGAAAAAGACGTAGTATTAAATGTATTAAAAATATACAAAATAATACATTTAATATGCACTTAGTATAGTATAATTTAAGTATAGTAAGTATGTCTGAAAAAGCACAATTTAAATATATTTCTTTTTCACCTGGGATTATAAATGTCTTTACTGTCACTTTTGAGCAATTTAATGCATCCTTGATGAATAAAAATAATTTCTTAAAAAAAAAAAAAACCTTAATCCAACATTTTCAATGGTAGTGTATCACAGTTTCCACAGAAATATTGTGCAGCACGACTGTTTTCAACATTGATAATAATCAGAAATGTTTCTTGAGCAGCAAATCAGCATATTAGAATGATTTCTGAAGATCATGTGACACTGAAGACTGCAGTAATGATGCTGAAAATACAGCTGCGCATCACAGAAATACATTACAGTTTAACAGATATTCACATAGAAAACAGCTGTTCTACATTATAATAATATTTCACTGTTTTAGCATTGCTGAGCCGAAGAGACTTCTTTCAGAAACATTAAATCATCTTAATTATTCCAAACTTTGACCAGTAGTGTGTATCTGCTAAAAGTGAAATCTATCAACTAGCGTACTGTATTCAACAGAAGAGAGTACAGTGCTTGGCAATCAAAATATCTCCTCTCAGGGGTCAGGGGTCAGGGGTCAGAGAAACACAGCAGCAGTGTGAGGAGATGAGTGTTTATAGACACACCACGAGAGCCTGTGGATTTACCTAAATAATGGCTGACAAGATGTCTTCAGCCTGCTGGAGCCTGACAGAAGAGGATCCAAAGCAGAGTGCAGAACCACACAAGAGTTCCTACAGAAGAGAAAGAACACTGTCCTGGCCATGTGTGCAGCCCGAGAAAGATAGAAAGACAGAACAACTAACCCTCCAGCAAAGAGCAGCGGAGAAACAAACTGCATTAATATAGCAGCAGGATCCAATCTGAGTCTGTCATCAAAATAAAGAAGTACACTACTGTTGATATATATGATACATATGAGTGATATATTCACCGGCAGAGGATAAGTATGGCTCTTTATCTCTCCTCTTTCCTATTACTTGTTTCACTTCTGTTTCAGTTTTTATAACTCTGTTGTCCTCATTTGTAAGTCGCTTTGGATAAAAGCGTCTAATAAATGACTAAATAAATAAAATATGACACAGCTTCTGCTGAATACTGTGCATGAAGAAGCTGCTCTCATGGACTACAAGCCACAGAACTGATATTAGTTTCGTGCTGAGGTGTGTTTCGCGTGCTTCAAAGAAGCAAATAAAGTATAACTCGGATAAAGAAGATAATGCATGGTGTGGCCAGTACTGCTGACGCGACTCGAACACTTCCGCTCAGTTACTATGACAACAGCGGGCGTCCGGTTTCCGAGCAACAGGAGGAGCGCGTTCAGTTCAGCGGAGCCCACTGATCTATAATAGACAACATTATATAGATATTATATATAGATTATATTATTATATAGATCTGTGTTTCTCCGGTAGCGCTGCTCGTAAAGCACTCATGGATTCCGCCTCTTCACCTGCTCTGAAAACAGACGCTCGTCTGAAGCTGAAAGTCGAACACAAACAGAAAAACGTGTTTGTAACGCAGCTAGAGGAGCACAGGTAACGTTACAGCGGGTCGTGTTACTCTAGGACGACAGGGAGCTTGTTTACCGTCACTGACGCTTGCGCTTCTGTGCTGTTTTTGTCACGACAGAGAGCAGATCGAGGAGCACATAAAGCACATCCCGGTGATAGCGGAGGTGAGTGTTTGAGCGTCGACACTCTCAGGTGTGTGGGTTACCTGCGCGGTGTCTCTAATGCTGTGCTGAATGTGCTGCAGTCCTCCAGCGGGATCCTGGACACCGGCGTCCACACGCTGCAGACCACACTAGTCCTGAAGAAGCGCGCCGAGGTGGACGCGGTGAACACACAGCTGATGGACACACGGCAGGAGGTTCAGGGGAGCATGAAGATCCTCCAGCAGAGACGAGCCGAGCTCCAGCACAGACACACGGAGGTGAGGAGCACACACACACACACACACACACACACACCAGACCAAAA
>NW_015638033.1:755888-771001 GCF_001515625.1 Sinocyclocheilus rhinocerous | reverse complement strand
ACACTAACTACTGTTGATATATATGATACATATGAGTGATATATTCACCGGCAGAGGATAAGTATGGCTCTTTATCTCTCCTCTTTCCTATTACTTGTTTCACTTCTGTTTCAGTTTTTATAACCATTTCTTGCTATGTGTAAGTAAGTATATTGTTGTTTAGCATGTGTGTTTGGCTCAGTGTTATTTTTTAGGATTACTGATAAACTATCGTTTGATCTGTATTATTTGTATTTGTTATTTATTTTAATTTTAGTTACATTATGTCTGAATTTATTATGTCTGTATAGGTCTTTTAGTAAGGGTTAGTTTTATTTAATTTGAGTTATTTGAATACTTCAACAAACTAAATGGAAATGAAATAATAACACACACACACACACCAGACTCAAGCACAGACACACGGAGGTGAGGCACACACACACACACACACACCAGACTCCAGCAGAGACAGACACACACACACACACCAGACTCAAGCACACACACACAGGGTGTGTTAGGATTAATAAAACAACACTGCAATTATTGTTTTTCACTGTAGCCTACAGAAATATCAACCCGTTATAATGGCTCTTCACATTATTTTGTACGTCCCGTGTATATTTAGTACAATGGGGTTCAGCAAACATTTGGCAATCCCTCCACTAAATGATCTCGCACTCTTCTATAATGTGTTATGAGAATATGTCTGACAGACTCCAGTGCTCCTCACAGACGAAACACAGGGCAGCAGACTTCGAGAGGTTTGTGGAGGAGAACGAGGTGAAACGCCGCCGTGCGCTGAAGAGATTCCAGATGGAGAGACAGCAGAATGAAGTGAAGGAAGAGGAGAAAGCTGAACTCTCCAAACAACTCCAGGACTTACAAGCCAGGTAACTAGCCTCAGACCGGTGACAGTCCACCCGTTTACTGATTACTGCTGCTACGAGTACACAATAAACTCCACCAAATACCATAAAAACACCTTAAACCAAAGCTATTCCCTTTCTGAAGTGTTATAGTGCAGATGTGTGTTACTCATGATCTGCTTTCTCTGTTCAACAGGCGCTTGTATTTACAAGAGCGAGTGAACAAATACAAGAAATTCGAGGAGTTTCTGATGAAGACTCTTGATTTACTTCCAGACAGTAAGAGCATCTGAACACAAAGACTCGTCAGGGCTTTTCTCTGCAGTCTTAAGCTCTGTCCCAATTCACCTACTTATACTATGCCCTAAAAGCATGTACTCTTTTGGTGAAGAAACGTACATACTCAAGTGTGTAGCAGAATAGCAGGCAAGCTTTGGGACGTTCTTCTTCATCATATCTCTGTTGCTTAGTTACGAGCATCCTGTCACGGTTTAAACTGGCCTGTCAATCATCTCGTCAGTTAACATCCTCCTCGTTTCCTTTAGTTTAATGTCCTGCTGTACTGGAGAGGAATGAAGAGGCACGCGTCTATCATGCTGAGAACTCATTATCTTTATAAAAGTTCAGTGTTGTTACAGACCAAATATAACGCAGTTAACATTAAATACATATTTTTCATCAGGTTAGATATTATCACTCAAACCCCTTTCTCTACCTGTCCGCCTGTCTCACATATCTGCCTTGTTTGTAGTTTAACACTTTTTATATGTGATTTGCTAATCGAATCCTCGTCCACCGCGCGGTGTTGTGGGCAATATTAGCCGTTAGTGTGCACGGATCTGCTGCACTTTGAATCTCTGCCGGAAGAGTAAACCATCCGGGCACCTGTGGCATACTCATGTCAACATACTATGATTTGGGACACAGTAAGTCTAATTTGGAGTATTTAGGACGGCTAGTACGTGCACCGTGTCGCAGCATCAGTCTGCTCTGTGTTGTAGAGTATGTGGGCTACAGCACAGACCTGGTGACGCCGATCATCAGACGCTACGAGACGCTCACCATCAGCCGACAGGACCTCCTGCAGCAGTTATCCAGCCTGACGGAGCAGATGAAGGCCACCCAGAACAGCCTGGAGTCCCGCAGACTGGAGCACAGCACCTTCAAACTGGTACGTGATTCACTCAGCTTCAGAAGAGCTCGAGACATTCAGACTGAAGCTTGTTGCTTGGGCTCTTTCCCACTGAGAATGGGCAACAGATGTGTCTGGGTACTTTAGATCGGTCGAGGCGCTGCGTCTCACCTGGTTGCCCAGAAGCAGCTTCTCCAACAGTTTCCCGTGTATCACAGGCGTAACTGATGTGTGATGTGTTTCTGTGGCAGATGACAAACCAGGAGCTGTCCGAGCGGCAGACACAGCTGGATCAACTGAAAGAGAAGAACAAACAGCTGGAGATGATGCTCCACATGCACCTGAGCCAGTCCAGAGACCAGGTGTGCTGGAAACATCACCGCACTAAACACTAGATCAGTGCGACGCGTATACAGTTACAGGTTTTGAAGAGTCTTAACAGCATGTTGTCAGAGTCTGAATCACATGCTCTTCATTCACTTCTCGTCCAGTTGAACCGCTGTCCCATCTAAACACACGAGTTTCCTCGCCTCCAGGCGTTTAAGCAGGGATGGTTTAGTCTTCCTTCCTGCTCGTCGTTGTGATGTAAATCTGGAGGTTCGTGTGTGATGCTGTGATTGGTGTGTGGTAGGTGGAGGAGGACGGGAACATCTTGATGGCGGTGCAGAGCCTCGCGGAGCAGTGCTACCTGAGTCACTACAGCGCTCTAGACCTCATGGACACATCCACCATGATGGACATGATAAAGGTGACTGATCAGAGTTATACAGCACATGATCAGAAACTCAGTCAAGAGCGCGTTTCTCTTTCCTCTCCTGCTTTCAAAGGAATTCATCGTGGAGAAAGCCGACATGGAGAGGAGAGCCATGAGACTCATGGCCAGCAGCGGAGCGACTGTGAAGAGAAGGACACCGAAGAAGAGCTCGTCCAGCAGAAGCGGAGCGCAGACGCTGCTGTAGATCAGTCCGTCTCAATCCAGCCAGACCCCGAGAGCGGGCTCAGCACATCTGCTTACAGCAACATTTCTCATCACACACACTCCTGTTTATGGAGCGTGAGTCTGGATCAACAAGAGATTAAACTCAAGACATGCATTAAAGACATGATCAAACACTTCTGTTCAAATGTTTTTATTCAACTTGAAAATAACTGGTTTATCAGTAATTCTGTGAAATCATTTCAAAAATTATTTCATAAACACAGTGTGACGTTTCAGTTCAATCTGAAGCTCATTTTTACAAGTTTTTCAAGTTAACTTCAGCCTTTGACCATCAGCAGAAGAAAATCAAACGACATGAGAGTAAAAGCTCTGGGGGAAATGCACACGTAGAAAAACTGGCAGATTTAACACTAAACAAGTCATTAAAATGTAGAAAAATTAGGGAAAATAAATGCACATAAATTTTGGATTCCAATTAAAGTTTTTTCACTTTATGCGACAGAAAAGTTCTAGAGTTCATTATAAATAACCAGGTTTGTGTTTGCACTAAATGTTTAATTTTAATCCACTATAGAGATGTGACTGTGTTGCATGCACAGACGTGTGCTTCCTAACCCTGCTCCTGAGACACAGCATCAGCACAGGTCTGTGTCAGCAGCGGACCCTGTGCTAGCGCGGGAGTGTGTCGCGGCTCAGGCTGCTCAGCGCAGTGTTGGCTGTGCTCAGGGGCAGCTGCAGCTTGCCCATCTGTGTGGGGTACTTGGTCTTCATCTGGTGTGTGAACACTGGCTGCGCGATCAGCTGCTTGAGCTGCTTCTTCAGGCTCCTGATTAACCTCTGCTGCTCTCGCTCCTCGTCCTCGTCCTCACCGCCTCCTGAAACACAGAGCAGAGCACATGAGGCAGAGCTCCCGCTCCAAACACGGCTCGGTGGCGCGGAGCGGCGCTCGTACCCAGCAGCAGGTCATCGTCCACGTCGATCTCCAGCGCCTCGGACGCCTGCCGCACCCACGAGTTGTGCTGCTTCTCTCGGCTGTGGAAGTACTCCATCTTCTCGATCTTCCGGGCCAGAGTCACGCGCTCCTGTCGAGGAGAATCAAGCCTGTGAAGCGCAGCACTGCTGGATATCCTTATAGTCATCAGCACTGAGAAAGCTCTCAGACAATTCAGAGATTATGAGCGTCTTATTTGTGAGCCTGGAGCACAAAAGCAGCAAGTGTGAACACACCCTTAGATTAGCAGCAGTGAGTTAAAGAGGGCAAACATTAGCATTTCAATGAGCTGCACACGTGCATTTCTAACACTAATGCTGTTTTTGCTCTTTACATTTCAATAAAGAAAGTATTAATAACAATAAATGAATGAGTGGGGTTACTTTAACTGCTCAGGTAATGACTCATTTCAGATGTGGGCAGAAATAGAAATTAAGATCAGCCAGAGCTGTAGAGGGATCAGGAGTGGAGGACGCTCTAGTAAAGTTATCAGCATTAACTCGGGTAAGCGTTCATCAGCACACACTGACCGGTGAAGCGGGCCACAGCGTCGATGTGGTGTTTGACCTGCACGGCCAGCTCTCTGGTGGGAGTGAGGACCAGGCCGAGCAGCGGCGGCTTGTGTGTGTCCGTCTGTGTTTGACGAGCTGTAACATCATCAGTCTCCTCCTGCTCCTCCTGCGGCTCAGTGTCTCCGCTCGTCTCCTCCGCTGGACTGCCGTCTGTCGTCTCGCTGACCGCGGGCAGGTACAGGCTCTCCACACACACCTCTGTGTCTTCAGCTCCGTCAGTCTTCCGCACACCTTCTGACGCTTTCCTCCACTCCAGAACAGTGTGGATCATCGGAATACCGAAACACAGCGTCTTCCCGCTGCCTGCAGACAACACACACACACACTGAATCACTGACTGTGCATGACACTAACGACCCACACCGTGACGAGTGTTGTTTCTTGCCATTTCTTTGTAATTATTTGTGACCCTGGAGCACAAAAGCAGTCATAAGTAGCACAGTTATATTTGTAGCAATAACCAACAATACATTGTATGGGTCAAAATTATTGATTTTTCTTTAGTGCCAAAAATCATTAGGATATTAAGTAAAGATCATGTTCTATGAAGATATTTTGTAAATTTCCTACCGTAAATATATCAAAACTTAATTTTTGATTAGTAATATGCATTGCTAAGAACTTCATTTGAACAACTTTAAAGATGATTTTCTCAATATTTAGATTTTTTTGCTCCCTCAGATTCCAGATTTTCAAATAGTTGTATCTCGGCCAAATATTGTCCTATCCTAACAAACCATACATCAATGGAAATATTATTTATTCAGCTTCCAGATGACGTATAAATCTCAATTTTGAAAAATTGACCCTTAAAGACTGGTTTTGTGCTCCAGGGTCACATATTTGAAGGAACAGCTTAAAGATGATGAGGACACCATTTTTTTTTTTATATTGTGCACTGATAAATCATAAGCACTGCAATATTTCATAAAAAGAGACCCGTTTCACAACAATTGACAACAGCAACCTAGAGAAGTGTTCCATATTTTCTTTTAAGTTAAATGTAGATGTGTAACGCTGTTTTTTCACCCTGCCATTAATAACAAATGAAGTAGTTAGCTCTGCTGTCTAACACACCAGCTGAGGGAGCGTTCCTCTCTTCTGACCGCTCTCATCAATCCATGCTCTCCTCTTTTGGAAAGTTATATAAATGCTTTAGTGGATTTTCTTTTTTCATTTGTTGTTGAGGCAAGTGGGAATATAAATATGATATTTATCATAACTTCCTCTTATAGACGTTAAGCCAACTTCAGTTTCTCTATTCCAGTAGAAACGCAGTGGCTGATGACAGACGTGTGTGAAAGCATGTTCATATCCAGACACATATCTCGGCAGGTGTTTTAACGCCATGCCATCTTCCTCTGCTATCTTCATGGCTAGGAACAATTAAAATACTATTAAAGAGCCATTTAAAAACATATATCAGGTTTTTAACGTTTGTTTCAGGTAAAAACACTTTGCGGTATCATATGATTCCCTAAGAGAACCTAACCAGCACAATATAATAAAACACGAGTCTGGAGATACTGAGGAGCATAACGTGTGTGTGATTCTGGAATATCTGTATATATATGATCTGATCCCTGTGAATACTGAAATACAGACGTGACTTTCATCCACAGTGGGGTTCATGTCATACAGTTTGTTCACAACAAGAACAATAGCTATAAACACAACTACAATGATAACTATACCAGCGACGATATGGTTCTGTTTATTATAATCGTGCTGCAACTTTAAATGCTGGAGCTCTTCAGAGCAGGATTCTGATTGGCTGTCAGTGTTCTTATTGTTCGTCAGATGAAATAACCCTCTGGAAGCCGCTACAGCTGTGGTGTGGACTCATGATTCGAGCGGTTGTTGTACCTTGATGGCGCTCATGCAGTGGCTCTGCACGGGAAACACAGGCAGCTCCTCGCTCTTCTGCAGGGTTCTGCAGATCTTCTTGTAGTTCATCAGGTCGTCAGGCCCGATCAGCAGCAGACTCAGGCCCTCTCTGGCGGCGCGGGCGGTTCGGCCGCTGCGGTGGACGTACGTCTCAGACGTGCGAGGAACCTGAACCCGACAGAGACACAGAGCTGCTGAGACGCTCCTGAACTCCGAGCGACTGACCGAAGCGGAGTCTCTTACCTGATAGTGTATGACATGCTGAACGTTAGGGATGTCCAGGCCTCGAGCAGCGACGTCAGTGGTGAGGAGAACACAGCTGAGAGAGGACAGAGAGGACAGGAGTCAGTGCACGCACACACACACACTCACACATCATTACATCTACCTGCGTAACCATCAGCTCTGGACATACGGCCACTGCAGACTAAAACATACCTCTCAAAGTAATAATGATTACATTTTTAACCGGGATTTGTTTTTATTCATGTTTTCATTTATACAGTTCAGTTGTGCAGCATCTTATTTGACAAAGAAACAAATAAAACTGCAAGACTTTGTTGTAGACTGTTATATGTTCATTTGAGTACATTTTAAAAGATTGATTAAATTGTTAAAGTTTTATTATAAAACAGATAGTTCCGGTCCTTGATTCTGATTGGCTGAGCTGCGTTCGAAGCTGTTGTAAATTACTCTACAAAGTAACATACACCTTTGTTTACGTTTGTGTGTTGCTCGGCAACCACTTTGTAGCAACCACAACTGTTTCTGAGGAACTACATTGTTTGGTGGAAGAATACTGTTTTTATTAATATCATTACACTTTATTTGCTCTGTTTTATTTTGTGAAACCTTACTACGTATATGGAATAACCGTTTTATAAAAGCAATAATCCCCGTGAAGCCGTGGTTTACAGTGAATTTATAACAGCTAATGGGGTTTTCTCCGCTTCATGTCATACCTAACAACGCCCCTTAGCTGTTATAAATTCACTGTAAACCACGGCTTCACGGGGCTTATTGCTTTATTAATTCATTCCTATAGACACCATTTTTTGATGCCAAATTTGGTTAAAGTCATAAAACACAGAATTCTGAAAAATTAAATGCATTTCATGGGCCCTAAATTAAAAAGTATCTTACTCTGTGGTGCGGTTCTGTAGTCAACGTGAAGAGGCTTAGTCCACTAAAATGTTGTTAGTCGGTTAGTCGCAGTGAAACTACTTGCCTCACAGACATGAGGAATATATCTACAGGAAGCTTGAAATGAACCAGCCGGTATTGAAAACAAAAACTCTCTGATCATGTAATCCGTACGAAAGGTGCGTCACTGCACTGCGGTTATGGCGAGTCAGCATCATCGACTTCATCTCTTCAGCTGACAATGACTCAGAAAACTAGTTAAATCATTCAATCATGTCCTTGCTATTTTTCCAAACACACAGTCGTTACTTTTGTGACAAGCTTCATGCATGTGTCTAATTACTGTAAACGTGCAATTAGTCAACTAATCACATGTTTAGTCAAATACTAGTCAACTAGAAAACCGTTTAGTCAGGAGCAGCCCTTCTGTGGTGTTTAATGTGAACAAACTAGTTATGTTTTACATTTCCTATTAGTAGTAAATCATCATCATGACAAGTACAGATAGCGTATGATATGGAATAATATCTTGGACTGCACACCCAGCACACACTCTCCCTCACCTGTCCTTCTCAGCGAAGCGCTCCAGGTTCTTCAGACGCTGCTTCTGGTGCATGTTAGCGTGCAGCGGCAGAGGAGCGCAGTCCAGGATCAGCAGCAGCGCGCTCAGACGCTTGATGCAGTCGATGCTGTTGGCGAACACCATGCTGCGGCCGGGATACTGCAGGAGGAAGTAGTACAGGAACAGGTCCTTCTCCTCCTTGGTGCAGTTGATGCGGGTCTCCGTCAGCGTCTCCACCGTGGCCTGCTTGCGCGTCAGGTCGATGACTTTGGGCTTGTCTTTGATGCCCACCTTCTCCATCAGGAGCTGCAGTCTGCTGCGCTCGGTGCGCTTGCGCTTCTTCTGCTGCAGGCGCGCCGGCAGGCTGTGCTCCAGCGTCAGCGTGGCCGAGAACACGAACGTCTGTCTGCTGGGGTTGAACTGGGACGTGTTGAGCATCTCCAGCAGGTTCTCCAGCTCCGCGAAGTGGCCCTTCTCCACCATGCGGTCGGCCTCGTCGATCACCAGACACCTGAGGAGATAAAGCAGAGCGGCTCAGCGTGTGAAGGCAGTGGTGTGCGTGACGGAGAGGAGGGACGCACCGCAGCTGGCGCAGGTTCTGCAGGTGCGGGTGTTTCTCTCGGATCATCTCCCACAGGCGTCCCGGTGTGCCGATGACGATCTCCGGCCGGTGCATCAGCACACGATGCTGTTTCTGCGGAGCCATCCCGCCAACCACGATCGCCGTCTTAACACCTGCGCAACGACACGTCAACAGGTCAACCACACTGATCTACATGATCAGAATCAGGCACATCACGAGCATCAGATGAACAGAACACGGCTAAAACACATCTTCTGCTTTCAGACGCTTCTCAGTCAATCTGGAGACAATGGTGTAAGAGTTCGTTTAATAGCACAAGTAGTGTGTACAGGTCATTTTCTGTCACTGAATATTATGTAAAGAAAAGAGTACAGGTTTGAGGTTTAGTGGGGATAGAAGCAAAGTTTCATAAAAGCACTTCGTTTAGTGTTGATATTTCAGGGAACAGTTTTCCTCATTCTTTCAGGCTGTGTTCACACTCTGGTGCGACTGCTCATGTAATCAGTGCGAACGCTGCCATTCAAGCCTTAGAGCAACACCAAACCGAGACCCAGCTTTTCAGACTCTGGAGTGCTTCAACTTCTGTATGAATGAAACACGGACCAAAGACATCGAAACAAACCAAAAACAGGATGTGACCGTATACAGATCTTTTGTGTCAGTGTTAAGAATGACAGTGTGAACACTAAACGAACCAAGAGCAAGAGAACCGAACTACAAGTGTGAACACACCCTTAGATTAGCAGCAGTGAGTTAAAGAGGGCAAACGTTAGCATTTCAATGAGCTGCACACGTGCATTTCTAACACTAATGCTGTTTTTGCTCTTTGCATTTCAATAAAGAAAGTATTAATAACAATAAATGAATGAGTGGGGTTACTTTAACTGCTCAGGTAATGACTCAGTTAATGGCAGAAATAGAAATTAAGATCAGCCAGAGCTGTAGAGGGATCAGGAGTGGAGGACGCGTAAAGTTATTTATCAGCATTAACTCGGGTAAGTGTGTGAGAGTGGGTGTGTGTCAGTGTGTGCGTGCGTGTTGTGTGTGAGCGTGTGTGTGAGTGTGTGTGTGTCAGTGTGTGCGTGCGAGTGTGTGTGAGCGTGTGTGTGTGAGCGTGTGTGTGTGTACGTGTGAGTGTGTGTGTGAACGTGTGAGTGAGTGTGTGTGTGTGAGAGTGTGTGTGTGTCAGTGTGTGCGTGCGTGTTGTGTGTGAGCGTGTGTGTGAGTGTGTGTAAGTGTGTGTGTGTGTGTGTGTGTGTACGTGTGAGTGAGTGTGTGTGTGAGAGTGTGTGTGTGTCAGTGTGTGCGTGCGTGTTGTGTGTGAGCGTGTGTGTGAGTGTGTGTAAGTGTGTGTGTGTGTGTGTGTGATCAGTTCTAGTAATAGTGGAGTTTCTGATGGACGATGCCAGTATCTTAGAGAGCACAGATGGCTGATATAAAGCAGATATAATAAGTCTATGTAATATCACAGTATTTAACTAAACCATAGTAAATATCAAATGCATAATTACTGCAAAGAAATTTACTACTTAAACATACAACTTACTAAAATAATTAGAAATAAATAATTTGGACAATCAATTAAAAAAAATAACAAATTACACTTGGTTAAAAAACAACAAAAAAAAAACTGTAAAATAGATTTACACCTTACATGGCAGTCATTGTGCGTCAAAAAACTCCCTCGGCTACAATTTTTAGTTTAGGTTTTTTTCTCTCTCTCAAATAAAAACAAACATAAATAGTAAAAGAAAATCTATTAAATGCCACAGATAAATATTTACTGAGTAATCCACTATTTAGTAGAGAAGAGTCAAAATGACCATTTTCACACTCAGACTGGTTTATTCTATGCTAACAAGACACATTTCTAGTTTTAACATTATTTGTTCATCAGACATTGCTCTTCAAATGAAAAAGTATCAGCTGTATGCAAAGTGACCACGTTTGGTTTGACCACTAAAAAGGTGTACAATTTATTACTTTACTCATGCAGTCACACTGAAATCCCTATACCTCTGGAACTGAATGATATAATGCATTAAAAATCAAAATACCAAAAGCATTCATTAGAACCAGAATCTAAAAGGATACTAAGATGAACACTTTTCATTTTTGGACTGTCACCATTAATGCACAATGCTTGTTGCAACACAGATAGCTAAAGTCAACAGATTCTACTAACAGAGCTGCCGATCTCTGTGTGAAAAGAGTTCAGCTCCGACACTAAACAATCACACCTGAACCAGCTAGTCAAGCTCTTACTAGATAGACTAGAGCGGCAGCTGAACTCTGCAGGACCCAGTTTGGTGACCCCTGATCTACAAAATACTGGATTACTGAGTATATATACATCTGTGACATTCAATATTTTGGCTTCATTTATGTATTTCTTTCACCAGAAAAAAAGGATCCCTGTCTGAGTCGAGACAGAATGAGCAGAAGCTCTTGAAGCAGTCCTCGGGTCTCAGTGAACAGACCGCAGAGAAGGAGCAGCACAGGAGCTAGTGTGGTCTCTCACCGGTCTCCGCCGCTCCCACGATGTCCAGTCGGTCTCTGACGGCCGGCGGCAGCGCCAGGGCCTGGATCGGAGTCGGCGCTGAAAACCCAAGTACACTCAGAGCTTTTAAAACAGGCTCAGGTACGAACAGGTCCTTCCACGCCGACACGTCTGCACTCGGACCCTCTGATCCCACGAGAGCCGGCCTGCTCCAGTTCTTGCTCTTCTTCCGAGACTGAGCTCCTGCCTCATCTGTCTTCTTCTTCTTCCGCTGCTGCTGCTTCTTCTTCTTCTTGGACGTCTTGTGCTGTGTCTCTGGAGTCACATCAGGACACTGGTCCGGTGAGATCTCATCCTCCGCTTCCAGCGTCTCATCAGGAACGTCCTGAGGTTCCTCCTCCGGGTTGCTTTTCTTCTGCCTCTTTTTCTTCTTTCTAGCAGGTTTTTCTTCCGCTTTTCTCTTCTTTCTGCCTCTGCTGGTGGTCTGGGCGTGCTCCTGCGCAGTCATGGCCTTCTCCGGCTCCACCAGGGAGTAATCGGTCAGCTCCTCGAAACACACCAGTCCATCCAGACCCTCATCACAGAACACACTGGGGTCCACATTCACCGCCTTCCACTGGCCCTTCACCACAACCCCTCTTTTGGAGGAGATCAGCCGAGACTTCTTGACCTTCATCTTCTGCTGGAGAGACACAGATGTACAGTGTGGAGTCACACAGGACAGTAACTGAGGCACACTGATGGTAACACCATGGTATACTGCACACCATATTCATGTACATCGATATCTATATGTCAGCATAAAGACGCTTCCAAAAATATCACGACGTTACTATAATTCTGTGCAAAACACGGTGATATGATTGTGTTTATGGTGGCGCAGCGCAGTCACACAACTACAACAATCAACAACACGCACATAAACAGAGCGACGAACTAGTACATTAGACAAAAACCCACTCTGATAAAATATCATGTCAACACGAGTATTTTACAGCATTAACTGCGTGGATAAAGATAAATCTTACATACCGTCGTCTGTGTTTGACTACACAGCAGCCGCTCACGCACATGCACAGCACGAGGAGGCGGCCATGATGGCCATGACGTCAGAGAGAACCCACCAATCACAGAGACTGTCCGTGGCACGTGGAAGCACTCATATTTCTGAAGTTTTCCAATTCTATTATAATATATAGTACTTTTAGTGTAATAATAATAAACACAATAAAGGGTAATTTTTGAGTTTACTACAGGGGGCGTATACTGCATCTCCAAATTCATTGTTTAAATCTAACATAAATCCGTATTTCGTAATCACAGACGACTGTAATTGGTCCATCCTCAACAGCGATGAGAAAAGTAACAGCGCAGCGTCTGACTGGAGACATTTGCACGGATCTTTTAAATCTATTACATCCACCGTCTTCGACCTAAAATATAAACGGAAACCTGTTTCTGCAATCTTAATAAAATAACTGAATATATAATCCGAGTCGCCTGTGATTTCATCTGAAGAGCGCCGTCTACCGGCTGCTTCAGGAGCATCTACTGTGAAATAAAACACGTGATGCAGTAGTTAGTTAATAGTCCTGTACAGAACTATATGAGAGCATGCTTTAATTGTTTTATTTTATTATTATTTAGCAATTCAAGTGGGCTGTGTTCCAAAAACCACAATCTCAGCCTCAATAAAAGAAGCTCTGAGTTTTTGCGCAAGCACATACAAGCAACATCTACTTCATAATTCAACATTAAGAAAAGTTATCTTTGGGGGTAAATGTGTCTCCCTTGCCTTGGGATGGCTTGGAAGTCCAGTGGGAATTTATATGGACTAGATTATTGGGACACCTGACCATTAAACCAACAGGATCTCTAATGATCGCATTCTAAACTCACAGACATTAATATGGAGCTGGTCCCCCTGCAGCTATAGCAGCTTCTGTATGAGGATGTTAACAGTGACAGGATGGTTTACGGTGACAGAATGCAGATTTTAGGGCATGGTTTATGCAGGTGGACATGTGATTCTGGAGCAGTGCTGAAGTTTGCTGAAGACAGCGCTGTCGGATGTTTCTGTACCAGCAGGCGGGACTGAACGTCTAACCCAGGGGTCTCCAAACTCGATCCTGCAGAGTTCAGCTCCAACCCTAATCAAACACACCTGAAGCAGCAGATCAAGCTCTTACTAGATATACTAGACCCTTCCGGAGCAGGAGCGAGTGTGGAGACCCCCGGTCTAACCCTCAAACACTAAAGAGATGCTGACTGACTTCAGTAGAGGTGTGTGCCCTTCTCACCTGTGATCATCAGCGGGAATAAAGTAGACAGAGCGCAAACTATTTCTTCACTTTATTTCTTAGAATGTGATGTTCAGTGGTGCTACAATGTGCTTATCCACATAGTGTTCACTGAGTGCACTATTTGTGTGCTTTCAATTCAGTTCAGTTAGGTTTGGTAATGTTTTCTGTCTGAAGTATCGCTCCATTAGTGTGCAGACTCTCAGATGCGCGTCTTTGCTCAAACCCGTCAGGTTGGCTGAATGGAGGAAAAAACTTGCTCATGCAAGTCGTACGACTGCTCCATCTTGAACTTGGGCAGATGAACCCCATTTTTCTGAGAGACAGTACAACATGTATAAAAGTAAATCATGATGTTTTAACTAGAGGTTAAATAAAATATGAGCATTCATTTATTCTCCCGAAGGTCTTTTCCAATAACAGCAGCAGCTCATAGTGTGATGTTTGCGTCCTGCACTACAGTCTAATGATGCTTCGACTCTTTGAGATGACCTTATCTCATCAGTTTCATTCACTGATATGATGCTGCTGAGCTGAAAATGGAGCACACGGGAGAGTAAATGGTGACACTCACTAATAGTTTGCAAAGTAAAAAGAAGCAGCTCTGCACTGTACAGCCAGATGCACACTGTATGAATGATAACAGTACTTCATGATTTCTGCTCGTCAGACTGTATGAACATGATCCCAGCTGTAACCTCGTCACATCCACACGCAGAGCTGAAATGGTGACTAGTAAACAAAAACAATGTCTTCATGGCATGGCAAAGACGATGATTTGATGCCTCAAAACTTCCGACACTGGATGTACAATGAGCTTGCAGTGGTCATTATTTGGCTGTTGGTGCACATGTGGAACTAGCGAACAAAGACGACAGATTTTGGACTGGGATCAGAGCAGTCTTTGCAAACAGTACAGTGTGCACCCCGCTGAAGTCTGTGGCTCACAGCAGACCCCACCTATCTGAGGGTTGTCCCCCCTAAAAATATTATTAAAAACCACGCCGTGTATTGTAAATAACAATGTTTTATACTTTAAATAACTTTGTAAGTAGTAAAACAACACAAACGCAAACAGGGCAAAAAGGCTTTTTAAGTTTAGACACGTTTCGAGTCTCCCCTCTCTTGCCTCACAGTGCTCTGGTCCAAATGCCTGCTTTCCTCTTTTACATCACCTCAGTGTCGCCAGGTCCGAGGTTTTCTGGCTACTTTAACACTGTTGGCGACCAGAGGCCTCATGCCCAGTCGAAGTGAGGAGGAACCCTCTCAGATTTCTGAGCCAAGTGCATTTTGAATGCAGCTTCCAAAAGACAAAAATAGCCGAATAATATGTTTTATATTTGATACAATGGCACCGGTGTGATTATATCGTTCAGTGCAGCACAGCATCAGATCTGTGTTCGCTGACTGGCGCTGAGCCAGAGACAGACGGGTTGATACAGCACTGCGCATTAACCAATCACACGCGATGCTGAAAATGTTTTGAGGTTAATGTGTTACAAATAAATCAAGCATAAAGTCTGAGTTATTATTTTAACCTGGTGAAATGTAAATGACACAGGGCACGAAACTATATTAGTTTTTTTTTTTTTTATCCATCTAACCGGACCATAGAACGGGACTCTCAAAGCCTTGACATCGTATCCGGGAGA
>NW_015638033.1:750649-755706 GCF_001515625.1 Sinocyclocheilus rhinocerous | reverse complement strand
AAACGACCCACAGAAGACAAATGATGACAGACTGAATGATCATTTTGTCATTTGTTCGTGTGCTGTGCCATCAGTCTTTGTCCTCAAGTGAAGCATCTGAATCATGATCACAGCTGAAGATGAACTTCATTTGTCTGCTTGATGAAGTCTGTGCATCAGATGTTTCACTGAGAATAATCTCCTCCGTTGTGTGATTCTTTCAATTCGATATGATTAAATGTGGGAACATTTCACTTTTTTGACTGGATGCTCGGAGTATACAGTGGGTACGGAAAGTATTCAGACCCATCCAACCTGGCAGAACTGGAGAGGATCTGCAAGGAGGAATGGCAGAGGATCGCCAAATCCAGGTGTGAAAAACTTGTTGCGTCTTTCCCAAAAAGACTCATGGCTGTATTAGATCAGAAGGGTGCTTCTACTAAATACTGAGCAAAGGGTCTGAATACTTAGGACTTGTGATATTTCAGTTTTTCTTTTTTAATAAATCTGCAAAAATGTCAACAATTCTGTGTTTTTCTGTCAATATGGGGTGCTGTGTGTACATTAATGAGGAAAAAAAATTAACTTAAATGATTTTAGCAAATGGCTGCAATATAACAAAGAGTGAAAAATTTAAGGGGGTCTGAATACTTTCCGTACCCACTGTAACTTTGACACAGTGCATCACTCCATCATATTTACAGTAGTTTGTACACAGTATTCACTGACAGACTCGCTCTTCTTTCCATCGGGAATGAAACTCCAGCACTAAACGCTGAAGGAACATCTGACGTCTTCAAGAGACTCACAGAATCAAGAGAAGAAACAAAGAACATCCACTCAGGGGAAAAAGAAAGGTTTTTATTTAAGAAACAATATGTGTATATAGGAGTGCGAGAACAACCAATCACTTAAAAACTACTGCTGAATGTGAAACGAGTTCAGAAACGCTGCTGTGCCACCAAACGCATGAAATCATAGAAAACCATGAGAAATCACAACCTAGATCCAAAAGAGCTGCTGCCTGCCAACAAATGAGGGACGACTGATGAACGACTAAAACAAGTGAAGGTCTGAATCTGAACGATGACTGATCTGCACACGCACACTGTGCTGTCTAACTAGGGCGCGTGAGATTGAATCACCGGTGACCAGCAGAAGGTCTTCACTAGAGTCCACAGAGGAGAAGAGCAGAGAGATCCAGTAACCCCAGTAAAGCCCAACGGTCCCAGAATGCAGGAGTGATCCCAGCGCTGACAGCTCCCTCCTCACGCCGTCTCGTCTCGCTCGTGTGTCCGTCTGAGGAAGAGGAATGATCCGGGAAACGTTTCCCTTTCACCTCGTCCAACTCAAAGAGGAGAAGCGAAGCTAAACGAATGTCCCTTTATTACACAGCAGGACCCGATCGGTCCCGTGCCAGTTCTGAGAGGAGGTGTGAGTGTCCCAGCATTCCCAGAGAGAGCTCGGGTCGAGGGCATCTGTCACCGGCGCTGATGGACCGTCACTGGCTGGGTTTGGTCCCGCTGTCCTTCTCTCCGCCTGCAAAACAACATCATGAGCAGAGAGATAGATTCACAAAGCATGTCTGTAATCAGGAAGATGATGATGACACTCTCTTACCGGCGGAGCTGCTGTGGTGAGCGGAGGACTGAGCCTGCTGCCTGTGAGGAGATCAGACCGTCATCATTACTCAGGACTGATCACAGACGATCACAAACTCACAAGCGCTCACCTGTCGAAGTAGGCCTGTCTCCTCCTGCGCAGCTCCTCCGCTGTCAGCGCCTGCTCCTCGCTGCCTCCTGATTCCTGAGACGAGCCGGCCGTCACAGCAGGATCGCTGCCACCTACAGAGTGCGAGAACAGCAGATCAGAGCTGGAGCACAACTTAGAGCTGCACGGTGTCTGGTGAAGTTCTGCTTGTGAACGAAGAAGTGTTCTTCAACACAACTCTTAAAAGGGTCATGCAACATTACACTAGATATTCTGAGATTTTAACAGTGTTGCACATCAAAGACAATGGCAACTGTTCATTTGAATTGTTGCAGAATTTTTCTTTGTTCGGTTTTATCTTCCAGGTTTACAATCGTCATCATGTCAGAGGATGTGATGTTTTCTTACACTCGTAGTCAGAGCTGATAATTAACACTCGCCAAATGCATGTAGAAATGAGTGCTGGTGAGTTTATGAAACAGTTGGACTGTAACTTTTTTAATTAGTTCTAACGATGCCCGAGAACGTGATGTGGTTTCTCTAGGGTGGCCATCTGTCCAGATTTGAGTCGGACGCTCTTTTGTCAACCTTTTAAGATCAGCACTATTTTGTATGATGGTCTATGATTTGTAAGTAAGTTCAATAATATGTTAATTTGAAGTGACGTACATTTTAGTAGATAATCTTAGACAAAACAATCATTTAATCTGCGATCAACACAGTGGTGTTTCCTTCCTGAATGATTCAGTGATTTTGAACAAATCGAGTGAGTGATTCAATAAGCCATTCATAAAGGCTAAGTTGTGCTAAATTCAAAACTGTACACCTACTATTTCAGCATCTCTTTCCATGGCATAAATAACAAGAGTAGTATTCTAGTATGTGCTTCTGAAATGAGCAAGTCACTGAACTAGTAAACTGATGATTGGAACAGTGATTTGTCGTCACAGTTTCACATTTAAAGTATCATTTCATAGTTTATATTTTAGCACATTATTTATGCAATTGTACCTGCAGTGTCAATGCATTCATGGCATCTATGAGCTGCATCAAACAGTCCATGTAAATACATCTAAATTCTTCTGAAGTGCAAAGATGGATTTTGTTGATATCGATTGCATTTGATTGGTAACGTTCTTCTAACGTTGTTTTGCTGCGATGAGCAGAAGAGACTTATTTAAAAAACATTACAAGTCTTACTGATCCCAAACTTTTGAGCGGTAGTATATCTGACAAACTTCATCTGCAATAAAGACAGCAAACAGTGCGTGAGAGTCACAGGAATCAGAAAGTACGACTGCTCAGTTTTCAACTCCTCCCTCGATTTCAAGCGTCAAATCTCGGCGATCAGTATTCGGTAAGTTTGTTTGAGATGCCAGATGCCTCTCCCTGAACGAGGACGAGTGTAGACAGCAGCAGTCATCCTCTAATCGTATTTGTGGCAGAGGTATAAGTGTTTGGGTGAACTCCATGCTGGTAGCGACAGCGCTTACTATGCTGGCGGAAGTAAGAATACCCTGCTTCACATCAGAACGGAAGATGCGTGACGTCATGTGAATAGGGTCTATTGCACTATTGTTATATAATAAAATAAAAATAAAAAATACGAAATAAAAA
Source organism: Sinocyclocheilus rhinocerous (assembly GCF_001515625.1). Taxonomy (NCBI): domain Eukaryota; kingdom Metazoa; phylum Chordata; class Actinopteri; order Cypriniformes; family Cyprinidae; genus Sinocyclocheilus; species Sinocyclocheilus rhinocerous. The sequence goes on along the minus strand of NW_015638033.1, from coordinate 752,400 downwards.
AATATGAACATAATAATAAAAAAATTGCAAAAATCTGCCAATTTTAAAGAAATAATGCACATAACTGAACGTATGGCACCGGGGCAGAGATCTGAACATACTGCATGTGTGTTTCTCACCCTGCATGCTGAGTTGAATGGCTCTGCGCAGGTCGGCCTCCTCGTCCTCCACCTCCATGCCCTGTCTGCTGAGAGCCAGAGCCTTCCTCAGCTCCTCCTCATCCTCATCCAGCAGCACTTCATCTGCGGTGTGTCCGGGGTCTGACGTCTGCTGCACTGACATCCTGATCAACGGCACACACTCAAACCCATCAGTGACAGCTGTGTGCATCACGCGCTTCTCTGCCTCCGTTTCATGCATTGAAATCATTTGATGCACACACAGCCATGGCTTACTGCTCAAGTATTCAACCCTCCTGCTGTGCTGAAGTTCTGCTGCTCTGTTTGTGCTGTGGATCACATTCACATTCCCATGCAATTTGCCAAAAAACAACACTATCTCACACTTATTCACACTTACTTTCAGTGCTGCAACTCAGTTCCTAAGAACTATTAACCAAAAACATCCTTTCACTGATTTTCTGACTGTGAAACTCTAACAGCGACTTCTCCATTTGAGTCTTCAATTTCAAGTAAACTTTGAGTGTTAAATTTAATAAGTTCTCATTTATTTTATATTTTAATCTTTGACAGGCTACAATAAACTGCGGTTTTTCAAAGTGTTGATTTTTGGTGAATTGCATGGAAACCAGGCTCAATTCGACCTCTAACACCATCACAATCACCAAAATTTGCTCAGCCTTTCCAAAATATATCTGTGTTGAAACTCTGCAAGCACATGCATGAGCAAGAAGAAATAAATAGTTTAACGAGTGTTTCAAGCAGTTCACAAATTGAACTTCGAAATTGCTTTTGTTCCTCTTTTGTGAATCACTTAGGATAAAAGAGTCTGCCAAATGCATCAATGTAAAGGTAACTGAATGTGGGTCAAACTGACCCACTGCACAAGAGGAGGGTGAAGATTCTTGTCTTGTTCTGTGTGTCATGTGATGACGGTCAGTGCACCTCTGGGCCTCGTCCTCTCCGATCAGCTTCGGCCGCTGTTGTTGCTCCACTCGCATGATCCGCAAAATCTGATCGGCTTCACACTCTGGCAGGCTTCCCCGGATCACAAATATGGAATAACCTGCAGAGACGTTCAGCTGAGCTCAATTTCCAGCATTATCACTGCCACATGCATGTGGATGCACCATGATCAGAGGTCACGCAACACATGATCATGTATGAGTTTTACCTTCCTGCTGTAGCTGCGCTAAGAAAAGAGCCAAGTATGTGTCTGATATGAGCTCCGGTCCGGTCAGCAGCGAGTTCAGATTAAACCACTAGATGAAGAGAGAGAAACAGGCCATAAACTCGACATCATTTCAAACTGACTCAGACTAATTCTGCGGGTAAAACACGTACCTGCTGTCCCAGCTTACGCACCGTAAACCAGTGCTCCTTATAGTTACATATAAAGGCCTTCTCATGTCTGAAAGCAAACATGAAGAGGATGAACAGTCACACAGTGGATAAAAGGACTAAAGATAAAGGTCTCAGAAATACTCACATGGGATCGATCCGTAACTGCTGGTACTCTCTGCTGTTAAACAGAATGATCTCCAAACCCCAAACCCCCAGAGCATTACTGATCACCTGCAAAACACAGCGCATCCACTGAAGACACCATCAAAACACAGCGCATCCGCTCAA
>NW_015638033.1:748001-750245 GCF_001515625.1 Sinocyclocheilus rhinocerous | reverse complement strand
CTCAAAACACACCATCAAAACACAGCACAGCATTGCCCAGAGCCGTGCAGAAGAGTCGACATGAAACACTTAGCGCAACACAGACTCAGACCATCAGATGGGTACATTATGAAAAAGAAGCTGTTTCAGAGGTGGAGCGAGTCTTTAAAGTATGACGAAAGACAAACATGTTGTCATTCTTTGGAAATCATGCACAAAAAGACCAAGAACATTAATTCAGAAGTAGTGCAGCTGCAGTGTTCTCCCATGTCCACATACTGTCCTGGCAGCATCGGCATCACTCCACTAAACTGCTTCCCTGTGCCTCAAACGTGACTCACCTGAATGGAGAAGAAGCCGCTGTCATCCATGTTTCCCGACGGTTGCTAAAGATGGTAGAAGAGCAGCGTATTACGACTGTGATCACGTATAACAGTGACATTGTTCTTTGAAATGAGCCGTGTGTGTAGCACCTGCAGAAAGGTCCTGTACTCCTCCGTCTGAACGCCTCCTTCAGCCATGCGCACGCGCTCCTCCTCATCCAGCTGCTGCGCGATCGCCGACAGCTCCACCGGACTGAAGTACTCTCCCTGCAGGAGGTTGTTCAAGCAGTGCTGCGCACACAGAGAGCCCTCTTGCTGAAACACACAGACACACATCAACAGGCCTCTGACAATGTCTGAGATCACTCATTTACACTGCTAACATAGTTATTTCAGTTCTTGATCTTACAGCAACATCACTGAAGGACATCCCATAATAACGGATCATTACTTTAGAATTTCAGCGAAAACATGTAGTGCCACGACATTCTCAGAACTAGTCTGGACTACATTAGTCACGTGATATTCATTCAGTACTACAGTGTATAATTAAGTACTATTGTACATGCTTGTAAACGTAGTTACTGTGATGTTTATAGAAACGCAACCAGAAACATAACATGAGAATAATGAAAGTGACACACACTGAAAGTAAACAAACATTTCAAACGATTTTCAGCCCATTTCGGATTGTTGACAGTCGATAAAAGTCCAAGAACCATTCATATAAACCCGAATGAGCCCATTCGTGTAAGGATACGCGGACACGCAGACAAATCTCTCATTAATCGGGTCAAGCACATGTGCGATACATAAATATAAGTCATAAATATAATTCGCTAAAACGCGATTCTTACTTTTTCGTGGAAAATAGACTCCATGTTTGAAAGTGTGAATGACGGAACAGCCGGAAACAACGACACGTCAAAACATGCCAAAATAAAAGTCACCCAAAACACAAACACGTCAAATGAAACAGTTAGTAAAACGTACAGATTGGGATTATACAGCACCCGTTAAATGGTCGTTTTTAATACATATTAAATAATTACAAATGATAATTTTATTTTATTATGATCTAACAGTTATTGACAATGTTAGTAATGGTTTTCAAGATGGTGACCAGACCATCACTGCATAAAATTGTCAACTTTTTTTCTACAAAATGACGAAGAAAGAATGCACATCATCTATGTTTTGGCTTTTTAATGTTTTTATTCAATTTATGAAGGTGCTGTAAATCGAATCATTATTTATTTTTATCGTAATAGATAAAATATTTAAGTTCGTACATGCAACTTAAATACAGTACTTCTATTAAATTTCAATTTAAAAAAAAAAATAATTAATTATAACAAATTAATTTGAACAAATTTAATTAAAGCGATCTGGATCTGCAGTTTGTCTCTATTTATAAATCAAATTGCATCACTGAGAAAATGGATGTTAACTGACTACAAAGCACTACACAAAACCACGCAGCACCAGAAGTCACATTAATGGTAAGTAGTGTTCAATTCACCTGTATTTATATATATTGATACACCGTTTATTATTTCATGAAACTACCATAGTTAATGAAGCCCAAGTGCCCCCTACAGGCCTATTATGTGAAGTGTAGTGTAGTCTCTTTATGCTCATCAAGCCTGCATTTATTTAAAGCTGCAGTCCGTAACTTTTTTTGGTTAAAAATGATCCGAAATCAATATTTGAGCAAGTAGATAACCAGCCAGTGTTCAAAACTATCTCCTTACTTTAGCCAGATTCACATCGGTTAGTTATAATAATGTTTTATAATTTGAGTGGTAGGGGTAGGTTTTCACGGGGAATTCGAGCATGCCGCCGCGTCATTACGTCACGTCTGTAAACATAAAGAAGTTGTCCCGGCTACTAGGCTATCGCATGTGAGGATCCTGCAGGTGGCCGATCGTTTATAGCCTTT
>NW_015638033.1:737894-747930 GCF_001515625.1 Sinocyclocheilus rhinocerous | reverse complement strand
ATTTTGATGGCGGATTGTAATCCAGAAAGGATTATGTGTTTATGAAACACATGTGAATGAAATTAAATTATATTCCAGTTTTAAATGTGCTTCTGATTACAGATAGCCTGGGATTACACAAGATCTGTATTTTAAAGAAAACCAGTTCGAAGGGAGAGCATAGTTTGCTTTTTGGGTTAAAAGAATTTCTTAATGTGAAATTCGAATGGTATGACAATTAGATATTAAACTGTACAGAATTTGAAATCTACACGCTAATACACACATAGTCACGCAATGCTGATGTTGTTAACATTAATAATCTGAGAATAAAGTATAACAATAATAATAATTTGCACGGTTTGATGTGATTAGAGCTAATCGATCGTTAGATTTAATTACCATTGGTAGCAAGATTTATTGTAATGTTTTTTTCTGTTACTTTTTTTTTAATGTTACTTACTTGTTCAGATGACAATATACAGTGAAAATTCATATTTGGGTCATATATTCCAAGACATAGGCTAGAATCTGTGATTGCGAAGTACAGTAAATATCCACACCGGTGCGGTGACTGACTGCCACACACTCCTCAAAACATTAGATTCATCCGCGCCGGAGCCGAGCCGGAGCACAACCCACGCAGGGAAGATAATTCCGCACACAGCTGCAATTGCAGGTTTTCAAACAGAGATGGCGACAAAGAGTCAAAACTTACGGACTGCAGCTTTAAACAAAATTACAGAAAAAAATGTAATATTGTGAAATATTATTACAATTTAAAAGAATGTAATAATAATTGTATTACTAATTTAAGTAATAATTAAAATTTTGATTTATTTCAGTGATGCGAAGCTGAATTGTCAACATCATTACTCCAGTCTTTAGTGTCACATGATCCTTCAGAAATCATTCTAATATGCTGATTTATTATCAGTGTTGGAAACAGTTGCAATTTGAAGACCCGTTTCTGGGTCAGAATGAAGGTAGAAAATAACTTTTTAAAAACCTTTACCAACTGTGGTGGGAGGAGCAAACGGCAGACACAGTGGGTGTGGCGTCAGGCCTCGGAGAGGATTTTATTTAACAGAAAATAAACATAAAAAGCCCAAAACGGATAATAAATTGTCCAAAGGGAAAGGAGTGTCCAAAATAATCAGGGGTCTGGTGTTCTCGTTGTGCTGGGGAGTCGTGAAGGAAGGGCAGTGTTCAGAAAGGAGGGGTCCAGGTAAGGGGCGGAGTCCAGCGGCGCTCCTCTCTGTGGTCGGCTTCTTCACAGCGGCTCATGTTCCCTGGCCCACAGCGCTTGAGGGGATTATTGGCCCAGCATCCTAGCCCATCGGCAGCTTCACAGGTGTGTCTCCATTCCGGTCCGGCAGCTCGAATCTCTGGTGGCGCGGGGAGTCCCACGAGGACACCAGCGTGCACGGGGGAAGAGATGGGTCTCTCGAGGAGACCATTTAACAGCGGTAGTGACAAGGCTTCATTTAATTCAGGTGTGCCACATCACACACCACCAACCCTGGTTGTTTCTGTGCCCCTCCTCTCTCACACACCCCACTCCTGTCGGGAACCTGGTGAAGAGCGGTGATTAAGGGGTGTGGTGATGATGATAATTAGGGGGGAAGCAGCCGATCTGTCACACAACATTATAGGTGAACCTCAAGGTACGTAAAAACTTCCTGGAGCCCCCCCAACACTGCACATTTTGCATCTCTCCTTTGTCTGACACACCCATTTCAGGTCTTGGGAGCCTCTACTAATGAGCTGATGATCTGAATCAGGTGTGTTTGATTAAGGAGACGTGGAAAACTTGCAGTGGTGTGGTGGGGTGGGGGGAGGGAGGCTCCAGGAATGTGGTTGGGAACCCCTGCATTAAAATAATAATAAAAAAATCCCCATCATAATCCTTGGTTATGTCAGGACACGTCTCAGCCGACATTTGCTTAACAGGAGATGACATTTCAATATTGCCATGTCACATCTACATCTCTGGCTCTGTCTGCAACGTTGGCACCACCCTCGTGTTCTCCATCTCCATGTGCTCTGTCTGCGCTTCCCTGGAGTTCTTCAGCTCCACCGGTGCCACCCTGGTTATCCTCTGCTCTGCCGGGTCCCCCAAGGTCTCCAGGCCTACCATCCCTACTATCCCCCTTGTCTTCTTCTGCTCCACCACCTTCCTGGACTGTTTGTTTTATATTGCTATTTTCATTTTTGTGGAGCATCTAGAATCCGCTCCTTAAAGGAGGACCTCTGTTAAAATAGTTTTGCATGGTTCCTGTTTCCCCTGTGATTAGTTTGATTTGTTTTCAGCTGTGTCTTCTTCACCCCTGTGAATATAAGCCCTTGTGTTCCCAGTGTTCATTGTCTGTTGTTTATCCACTGTTGGACGTATCATCCATGTTCTCAGTTCTGCTCCCTTGTCTCTTGGTTTTCTCAAGAACTGCAGAGGCTGGGAGACACCAAAAGTCCTGGAGGGCAGGGCGGTGTCACAGCGAAGAGCAGACAAGATGGAGCCCGGGTGTCTGAGGACTGAGGCGGAGCTGGAGCGACTGAGGACTGAGGCGGAGCCAGAGGGAAGGAGGAGCCTGACGTAGCAGAAGGGGTGGAGGGATGAGGTGCAGATGATGGACCGGAAGTCTGTGCTGCAGGCAGAGTGTTGTGATCCTCCTCTATCTCACGGATTGCAAGGGGATCCGCAATGAAACAGGACCCAGTCCAGGTACTCCATGCATGTCCCTCAAGAGTCTCTGAGTGGACATGTTTTTATCCGGGAATTCAAACCTGTCCAGAAAAACATGCAAATGCTGGTGTCATGGACAAGATGTTGAAGCTCCAAAAACCTCCTCCATATCTTAGGGTCTGTTCAAAGAAAACTGGTAAAACTAAACCAGTTTGGGGTTGCCAGTGGGGGACTAGTTCACCACAGTTATCCGGTTAGAGACATGGAGAAGCAGCTTGGAAGTTCTTAAATGCTTTATTTTCACCACATCAAAGTTTCACTAAAGCGTGAGCACATAAGTGCAAACAAGTACAGTGCTGTTTTGTGTGTGGTCTGAAACAAAGCATACAATAACCTAAAATTAGAATAAGCACAATTCAATAAACTTGGTAAATCCATACATTGAAAGGTACCAGAAACACACTTCCATGAACAATCAACATAAAATGTAAATACATGAAGGTTTGGCTTTGAATGCCATTGGTCAGAAAATGAGAAAATCAGAGCTGGTGTTGTGATCTTATCTCCCTTCCTCAATTCCTGATCAAGTTAAGTTAGGTTTATTTGTATAGTGCTTTTCACATACACATCGCTTCAAACCTTTTTTTGAGTGACTTCAGCTCATCTGCAGGACTTCACTAGTTTCTCACTGCGCTGCTGTGGTCTCGGTCCACTCTTCTTCCACTCTCTTCCATAGTTCAGTAACTGTAGGGGGTTTCTCAGCCAGAACTTTCTCGAGATTTTCAGTCGGGTTTAGATCAGGACTCTGGGCCGGCCATTTCATTATTTCAGTGTTTTCAGCTTCAAGGAACTGCTTTATCTGTTTCGCAGTGTGACGGGAGCTTTGTCTTGATTGGGAGATGCTTGCAGGGAAGGAACTGATGAATATTTGCATTCACCTGCCATGTATCTGTGTAAGAGACCCAACTCATGACCATGACACTGCCACCTCCACCTTTCACTGACTTCTTTACACACTCGGGCTTCAGTCTTTCCTCAGTTTGACGCTGAACAAAATGTTTCCCATCAGACCCAAATAAAGTAAACTTGCTCTCATCTCTAACGTGAACTCTGGAGCAGTTCTCCTCTCTCCACACAACATGCTCCTCAGCAAAGATGAGTCTAGCCTTTTGATTCTTTCTTCTGATGAGAGGTTTGGTCACTGCAGAGTTTGATTTCTCTTACACGTGCCGAGACAGATCCTTACCCTGTTCAACGCTGAACTGGCGAGCAATTCCATTTTATTTTATACTGTGCTTCAGAATACAATTAATTTATGAAATATGCTTAAAAAACTCCCCTTCTGCTCCTGTACTTCAAATAGGACTAAGCCGTGACCTTGGCTTGAAGTTGAGGAAATTGTAGGTTGTTCTCTAATTTTGATCTCCACTGTATGTGATAAATAATTACTTATTTTGTGGTGTAAATCTATAATTCTTTTTTAGTGCTTTAGCCCCCCAGTGAGCAAGACAAAGGCGACTGCGACAAGGAAAAAACTCAGTTTGGTGTTAGATAGATAAGCTTTGGGAGAAACCAGCCTACACTGAACAGTTAATTGTTGAGTTATGACAGTCTCTTGGCACAGGTTGTGATTGTGCTCGTCAGACATATAGCACAGCACCAGAACATCCGGCTGGACTGAGGCGGGACCCCGAAGGGTCCGGGACCAGAATCCCACGGGTCAGAAAGAAAACAAAAAACTAACATTAGCGTAGATGCCACTGCTTGATTAATATAGTGAGACTGCTATACAATGTTTGTCATCTCATGAAATGGCTTTGTTGAGGAAGAGGAGCGCTCTCGAGCTGAATCTACTCAGTGACTCTTCCCTTACTCTTCTCTGTGATGATGCTCAGGATTATCACATGCTTTTTCATTTCATAATTCCACAGCAACTGCTCTGCAGTTATTTTCTTTTGCCTGCCATGTATCAGTCCTTGGAATTACTAGATGTAATTTATAGTTACCCATTTACCCAGAGATTTGGGATTGTGATGTTCAACGCAATGACAAAAATATCCTTCCTTTCTTTTTTCAGAAAAATGTGTTTTATTGAGACACACAGTCTGTGTGGAGGGAACGTGTCAGCTGTGTTGTTCAGACGCAGATGTACACAGACTGCATGAGGGCAGCAGGCAGAAGGAGCTCGAGTGTCTCTCTCGTCAGCATCCTCACGACTGACCTCGCCAGAGACATGCAGAGCACAGTATCATTAGGAGAATTGGTTTGGGGCGGCGCATCACGAGCAGAGCGCATCCACCACTGGAGGGATCAAATCTGTGCCATCTGACGCTCAAGGATTTATGGGTTTAGTCCAAATTGCTTTTCCCAGTGTGGAGATTAAGCTGTGTGATGTTAACAGGACAGACGTCCGTGTTCGTTTGGGCTGCAGAGCGTCGAGGATGTGAACACTGAACAGGGATATGAGCACCATGCAGCTGGAGACTGTGTTTGTGTTCATCTGCGTCTGTGTGCTGGGCGCCGCCGGAAGATCGGCCCACAGAAGAGGTCCCAGACAGGAGCCCTACAAGCAAAGCAGGTAATACCTCTGTTGTGAACGTGGCCTGTCGAGTGCAAAGGAATGAAATCAACTCTGATGGGAAACGATGGCTCGCTTTTCTAATAGAGTTGTAGTTTCTCCCATCATGAAACAGCGCATAAAACAAAGAAAGTTGATAAGTCTGGAAATGAGGATGTTTTATTGTGTTTAAATCTGATGATCTTCTGTCTGCCTGCTTGATTAATGCAGGATTTCATGTCAGTGTCTGAAGCTTCACTTTCACTCATGTGAGTCTTTCTCTTCTCATGCGTCCAGAAGGCGTTACAAAGGCATCATCCCTTAAAATTTGGTAATCAGACAGCATATGGTGATTTCCTGGGAGTTTCTTATCAGCGATCCTCGTCTAGAGGCTGTAAACCTTTTAACTTGGTTTGATGGAAAAGGTTATGAAGGTTCAAACAGTTTCTTTTAAAACATCCTCATCTCGTCTCGTTTTACACACACTCCTAAAAAAAACGGTTCCAAAGAGGGGTTTTGCAGTGATGCCATAGATTTTTTTGGTTCCCAAAAAATGCTTCAGTGAACATGAATTTTCTTTGTGTGAAGATCATCTAAAAAACCTTTTTGCACTATAAAGACCCTTTTGTGCAAGGATGTTCATGGACCCCTCAATGCCAATAACGATCCTTTATCTCCCTGCACGGTTTCATGCCAGTAACAGACATCAGTGTGCGGATCCTGTACATGATTGTCATGATGTCAGACGAGTGTTGGAGGATACACACTGCTGGTTTGTTCTGGAGAACAGAGAGGATTTCTGCTGAGCGGATTATTAACCAGCTGCCTGTGAGCGGCTGCAACCAGCAACATCACATCAAACATTACTTCACGCTCACGGCTGTCATCTGCACATAATGATGAGGATGATGTGTTTGATCCGAGCTGAACATCAAAGATGCTTTAAAACAGCTCAGATGTATGTGATGCATGGTCGGGAGTTATGCTGTTCAACACAAGCTGGAAGAGATTGAAAAGTACAAATGTGTGCTGCACTAAAACAAACTCTGAAGAAACAGCCTCGCAAATGTACAAAGATGAAGTGCGACACCTGTGCGTTTGTGTGCTCGTTTGTTCAATATTTAGTCAAATGTGAGCAATACGAGTGCAGTACTCTCAGCTCTGAACACATGCGATCAAGTTTACATCCGCTTCACTGAATCAGTGCAGAAATGCGGGAGAAAGGCCTTTGGATCCTGTTGATTCAACAGAACTTCATTTCATTCTCTTTTTGTTCCTCACAGATTACGCAGAGAAACGACACGAGTGGATGGAGGAGCCCACAAGTCTGGCAGGTACAACATTATTCAATTTGGATCTTTATACGGATCTTACAGTCTTTTGTTAGAATCCTTACAATTACAATAGGGTTTCAGCACTGCGTGCTTGAACCCATAAAAATGTACTGACCCCAAACTTTTGAACGGTAGTGTATATTGTTAGAAAAGATTTATATTTTAAATAAATGCTCTTCTTTTAACTTTTTATTAATCAAAGAATCCTGAAAAAAGGATCACAGTTTGTAATTCTAATAATAAATCAGCATATTAGAATGATTTCTGAAGATCATGTGACACTGAAGACTGGAGTAATGATGCTGGAAATACAGCTGCGCATCACAGAAATACATTACAGTTTAATGTATATTAAAATAGAAAAACGTTATTTTACATCATAATAATATTTCACAATATTACATTTTTCCTGTATTTTTGATCAAATAAATGCAGCCTTGATGAGCAGAAGACACTCCTGTAAAAAACATTAAAAATCGTTCTGATCCCAAACTTTTGACCGGTTGTGTATATCATTTATTTTTTTTTTTGTGGAGAAGAAAAACATATCAAACGTCTAAGATCAGAATCTATAACTGCCATTAGTGTATATGCACTTCTGTTGGATGCATCTTCTGAAGCGTCTCATTGAGTCCCTCGTCCACACAGAGCTTTAGCTGACAGCTTTGTCTAATAGTTCTACTCTTATTGTGATTGTAGCCCAATCTTCAGAAGAAGTCCAGACATGACAAAGTCTCCTATGACCAAATCTGAGCAGCTGTTGAGGATAGATGACCATGACTTTACAATGAGACCAGCATTTGGAGGTGAGCATGAGAATGCTGTTCATGGTTAACACACTGCAGACGTGTATGCAGCTCTGTTTAAAACAACATGCACACATTTATGTATTCGTCAGACTCTTCAAACCCACGGTGACGCTGCATGTGAGAACACCTCGTAATCCAGCTTCCACTGCAGAGAAGAGCACGGGTTTCTTTATGACGGAGGCATCATGACTGACTGCTGATAACATTACAACACTCTTTACATGAGCTCTTCAGCTTTGGCTTGTCGTGTGCGTGGAGGAAAGGAAAACAGAGCCGGGTGACCCACTTGTGTCTGAGCGCTCGTGTCACAGACGATAGTGAGTCTGAGCTAAAATAGGCCACAGATCCTGCAGCGTTAAATCCCGTCTGCTCACAGAGAGAGAGCGCTGCGCTACTGTAATATCTCTGTAATATAAGAGAGGAGTGAGCCAGTGTTGTCTTTGCCTGTGCTCTTACAGGACCGCCGATCCCAGTAGGTGTGGATGTTCAGGTTGAGAGTCTCGACACCATCTCTGAGGCTGACATGGTGAGTGCTTGAGGAATGAGGAGTTTGATTAAGAGCATGCCATTATTATTATTATTATTGTGAATCATTTGAATCGACAGACATATTCACTGAAAAGAATCATCTGCTTCACTACATCGTTATCATGGACATTACTGCTGCCCTGCTGTGTAGCCCACGACATTTAAAATAAATAAATAAATGAAAATTCATTTTATTAACTTGTTTATTCATTAACATTCATTCCAAAAGTAGCCTAAGCCTACAATGACAATAAGAAACAGTAAAACATGAGTTCAATCAAATTGACTGTGAAAGTCGTTTCAACATGTCTGTGCCCAAATTAAGAATTAACGACCATTTCTACAGCCATTGCAAAGAGACAGCAGAGAAAGAGTGAAAAAATAATAATTAATGTTTAAGTTTGATTCAATATTGCTCTTAATGGAAAAACCCCGCACACAACATCAGCAATACTAGTTATGTTGCTTATATTAAACATAGAACTTTTATGAGCAGAACGAATAAGACTGATGTATACCCGCGTTGTAACATAAATAAATAAAAGCTTTTTTTTTTAATATTTCCCTTTACTTTAAACAAATGCTTAGTTTGTGGCTCATTATTATTAATTACAAAAACATAGGCTATACAATAAAATAGTACAATGACAAATTCACTTTTATTAAACTTTGAACTTTTATTAACAAGTGAATAAGGAAAATATGTTTTACCTGCGTTGTAACCCCTAGCTCAACAGCAGTGACAGCAGCGGCAATCCACCTGTCACTCAAGTGGTCACGCCCTTAATTATGCAGAACTTTACGGCTTAATATAATTTAAACGGATGAGTTATAAAAACATTCACCTCCCTCACAGTTGTGCAAAATTAGCTATATAGACCAAAATCATTTTTTGTACCAGGCTGTAAACATTTTTTTCTGCTGTAAAGTTGGGCATTTCTACATGGGGAGTCTATGGGACTTTTATGGTTTCTCATGGTTTATGTAAAAAGGTGAGCTGATGAAGATTTATATTCACTTTATATGCTTTAGACATGTAAAACATCAACATTTCACATCATTATTGGGTGCTTTAATAATATAATTGCATATACATTACATCAGTGTCACTGCATCACTTTAATGCACAGACCAATTGTTTCGCTTCAATATATCATCAGGAGCCACGGGTATTAATTTTGTCTTGCCTGATTTTTTATTTTTTTTGACTCTCAAAGTGCCGGTAGCCGCTGACTTGCATTTTAATAATCGCCAAGGAGCACGGTTTCAGCTAAAATCTTCTTTAATGTTCTACTGATTAAAAAAAGTCACCTACTACATCTTGGATGGCCTGAGGGTGAGTAAATTAACAGCAAATTTAGATTTTTGGGTGAACTATGCCTTTAACCCTGTGGGTTAATCCTGGGTCATCGTGCTTCATGTTTCACACTGCTCATAATTTACCCGGGGTTAATAATTAATCCTGGTATTCATAAAATGATGTTTCACACTGTACGTTCCTAAACCCTGGGTTACAGTTATCATCTGCATATTTGCAGTGTCAGCATCTCTGTTTATATAATGACTAGCATTCTAACAATGTTTCACGAGTTCACCTGCCCATCCAGTCCTGATGGTTAATGGTAAACAAACTTGGCTTGCTCTCATCAACGGAGGCTCGAACCCGAAGCTCGGCTTGAGCTCAGAGTTCAGCCTTCTTATTGCGGTACTACATAGAGGAAGAATAACAGAAATAGAGGAGGAGATGGGGAGGTGGAGAGATGCTGGAAGAATTGTCGCTGAGATCATAATGACGATTGACAGGACTGATTAGATCAGTGGTTCTCAACCTTTTTTTCCACTGGGCCGCACTATGGTCCAAGTGCAAGTCTCGCGGGCCGCACGCATATCATTTACATATTATGTCACCAATACAAACCAACCAGATTTATAATAGCATATTATAGCCTATTATGATATCTAATCGATTACATTCATTGAAATAAATAAATAAATAATTATACTCACCATTAATAAAACACCTGATGCTGTCGGGAGCGGACCAATTTTGTGAAATTCGGCTCGAAAGGAGTAACAGCACAATGAAGTTGCGATTGTAAGTTGCAGTCTGTAAGACGCGCACGGAAGCGTGACTTGACGCGCGACA
>NW_015638033.1:736303-737646 GCF_001515625.1 Sinocyclocheilus rhinocerous | reverse complement strand
GCGTCACCGCGCGTCACTCCCGGATAATCGAAAATGGGCAAAGAGGCGGGAGCTGGTTGCTGAAACCACGCCCACCTAGCTCAACAGCAGTGACAGCAGCGGCAATCCACCTGTCACTCAAGTGGTCACGCCCTTAATTATGCAGAACTTTACGGCTTAATATAATTTAAACGGATGAGTTATAAAAACATTCACCTCCCTCACAGTTGTGCAAAATTAGCTATATAGACCAAAATCATTTTTTGTACCAGGCTGTAAACATTTTTTTCTGCTGTAAAGTTGGGCATTTCTACATGGGGAGTCTATGGGACTTTTATGGTTTCTCATGGTTTATGTAAAAAGGTGAGCTGATGAAGATTTATATTCACTTTATATGCTTTAGACATGTAAAACATCCACATTTCACATCATTATTGGGTGCTTTAATAATATAATTGCATATACATTACATCAGTGTCACTGCATCACTTTAATGCACAGACCAATTGTTTCGCTTCAATATATCATCAGGAGCCACGGGTATTAATTTTGTCTTGCCTGATTTTTTATTTTTTTTGACTCTCAAAGTGCCGGTAGCCGCTGACTTGCATTTTAATAATCGCCAAGGAGCACGGTTTCAGCTAAAATCTTCTTTAATGTTCTACTGATTAAAAAAAGTCACCTACTACATCTTGGATGGCCTGAGGGTGAGTAAATTAACAGCAAATTTAGATTTTTGGGTGAACTATGCCTTTAACCCTGTGGGTTAATCCTGGGTCATCGTGCTTCATGTTTCACACTGCTCATAATTTACCCGGGGTTAATAATTAATCCTGGTATTCATAAAATGATGTTTCACACTGTACGTTCCTAAACCCTGGGTTACAGTTATCATCTGCATATTTGCAGTGTCAGCATCTCTGTTTATATAATGACTAGCATTCTAACAATGTTTCACGAGTTCACCTGCCCATCCAGTCCTGATGGTTAATGGTAAACAAACTTGGCTTGCTCTCATCAACGGAGGCTCGAACCCGAAGCTCGGCTTGAGCTCAGAGTTCAGCCTTCTTATTGCGGTACTACATAGAGGAAGAATAACAGAAATAGAGGAGGAGATGGGGAGGTGGAGAGATGCTGGAAGAATTGTCGCTGAGATCATAATGACGATTGACAGGACTGATTAGATCAGTGGTTCTCAACCTTTTTTTCCACTGGGCCGCACTATGGTCCAAGTGCAAGTCTCGCGGGCCGCACGCATATCATTTACATATTATGTCACCAATACAAACCAACCAGATTTATAATAGCATATTATAGCCTATTATGATATCTAATCGATTACATTCATTGAAATAAATAAATAA
>NW_015638033.1:726128-736160 GCF_001515625.1 Sinocyclocheilus rhinocerous | reverse complement strand
TAGCCTGAACATCTTCAAGTGAGTGGCGGGGCAAACCGAAAGTTGATGCCGAAAGTCCAGCACTCTCCTACCTTCCCTGCTGCGACTCTTGTTTGTATGTGTTCCTTCGCTAGCATTTTCCACATTTAGTTTTTCTCCCTTAATAACAAATGTGTCCATTCTGATGCTCAATTTTACCGAACTAATGGCTGCTGATGACTATTTGAATTGAATTCTGCTAAAGTGCGCGCTTGTAAGTGTTCGTTAAATGCCTAACGTTAATTATGTGAGTACAGGTCTGCTCATGTCTGAAAATAATATATGAAAAACAAAATTATTTTACATAAAAACATTCTAGCTTATATTTGTTTAGTACATTTTTAAATTAATTTAAAAACTAAAATGAATTGTAAAACTGAAAGTAATTTTTTGAATTGTGTTCAGCATGGTGGGCCGCATTTGAATTCGTGACGGGCCACGGGTTGAGAACCACTGGATTAGATTGATAGGACTGACTGATTAGGCTCCTCCTGAACGTATGTTTGGAACTTCATGTTTCATACTGTACAAGTTTGGCACCGCAATGCAGGGTCAACAGCACGAAAGCGGTGCTAATGCTCCGGAGCAGGATTTCATAACCCAGGTAAAAAACGGTGCTAAGAGTAAGAGTCTCCCTCTTACTTAACTACCTCTGAAACAGACACGCACTGCCCATAGAAACGGACTTCTTTCATTAATTCATAGACAAACCTTGCTATGAGTGAACATGTATACCCCAGGACATGGTGTGTATTATTACTGTTGTTGTATATTT
The DNA here is from genome assembly GCF_001515625.1 of Sinocyclocheilus rhinocerous. NCBI lineage: Eukaryota > Metazoa > Chordata > Actinopteri > Cypriniformes > Cyprinidae > Sinocyclocheilus > Sinocyclocheilus rhinocerous. The sequence continues at coordinate 735,367 of NW_015638033.1, read as the reverse complement.
GTTTTTGTATTGCATACTGTTTTATGCATGCGTTATGATAGAATTATTAGATAATGTAATCCTATTGGTACCATGCTGATATCAAAATAACCCTTGTTTGGTCCACTACACATTGATGGACATCACCTCCTCATAGCATGCAGTGTATTCTTGTTATGCTAATTCATAGCATGAAGGGACACAAACTGCCAGCACACTCTAATATACAAAACATACCTCTTTTCCACCAAAGCATGAGTGCTGGTTCGGAGCCAGAGCCTAGTTTCAAATCAGTTATTCATCTTTCGACACCCAAAGCACCAGCTCTGAACTAGGAAAAGTGGTTTGTAAGTAGCACCAAAACATTGCTGGTCTAGAAGTAAGAACCGCTTGGTTACCGTGACCAACAAGACGAACAGAAACGTTTGATTGCCATTTCTGAAATAGCATCTAAACACAAACATGTTGGATGCCGATGTAGATTCGCAAAGCCATGAACATCAATAGCAATGCAACGTCCACCACTGTTGATCGTGTATTTAGGCTTGTTGGGGATGCATCGGTCGGTGTGCTGCGGGAGTGATCGGAGAGCAGACGACTCTCTTTATGCTTTTGGATCACTTTCGCTCTGAGACTGCTCTCGTGTTTGTTCCAGACCGTCAGCCTGTGCATTACTGCTGAGGATTTTACAGTGACTCCTTCAACCAATCGTCTAGAACTCTCTTCATTGGCAGAGCAAACACAAACTGTTGTATGTTCTACCTCCAACAATATAACAGTCCAAGCTGTAGATCTGTTTTCGAGTTAGAAACAGACGTCTTGACACACCAGATCCTGAACGCGTTGAACAAACAAGGGACTTTTCTGTACTTATTTATATACTTGTTTGTTAAACTTTCATATAAAGACAATATCACGCAAGCAAGAGTGCATTATGGCCGTATAACTCACTCTTGCTCGTGTGATATTGTTTTATTATGGTTCTAGCAGTCTAGATCAGATCACAGCTCGTCCCAACGCCTAACTGAGATGAAACATCAAAAGTAAATGCTGTGAACTTGAATTCATTTTATTCACTCAGATTATCTCAATGCAATATGGCAGAGGTGTCCGATTCTGCTTCTGCAGAGTTGAGCTCTAGTCCCAAGTAAACACACTTCAACCAGCTAGTCAAGGTCTTCACTAGATCACTAGAAACTTCCAGAGGAGCAGGACTGGACTGGATATGTTCAGCACTGGTAGAACGTGGCCATACGCTGAATGTGATTTCCCACATGCTATTTTTGATTGATCAAAACTCACTAATATCAGATGTTTCTGTCGACTGCTGTTGGTGAAGCGCTGGCTGATATCCTCACAGCACCGCTGATCGTGTTTGAAGGCTCGGATCAGCTCACATCTGCTATGTGTGGTTATAAAACTGGCATGTGTATTTGTGATCAGTGATATTAAATGCACATGAAGTGTAGAAAACAATTACGCTGTACATCTCAGCCCTCTTTCTGCATGCTGTAACATTTCCACTGCTATGCTGCTTGAACAGCACTGTCTAGGGTTTGAAAATGGATGTGCAAAATCGCCAACACTGATCTGGCCATTTAATTGAGTAAAGTATTGTCAAATTGCACCAACATAACTCAGCTGCACATGTAGTGGGCTGTGAACGCTCCCCTATCATCGCAGCGCATTAATACAGATTTGTGTTTTCCAGGCTGGTACAATCGTCTCTACATACACTTCACTCTTCGGCGTCACGTCTTCTTCTTCCTGCTGCAAACGTATTTCCCAGCCACGCTGATGGTCATGCTGTCCTGGGTGTCGTTCTGGATCGACCGCAGAGCCGTGCCGGCGAGAGTTCCTCTCGGTAGGATAAAACCGCTCCACGTGGACATGATCAAATATAACTGAACATTTATTAATAGAGATTATTCAGAGTGTGTTCAGTCTGAAAGGTGCAAGCAATGCTGAGATCATGGGTTTGATTCCCAGGGAATACTTTGAAGGCACTGAAAGTCGCTTCGGATAAAAGCGTCTGAAGAGTTTAATTAGGATGGAAACCCTGCTAAAAACCAGGTCGTGTCCTGTTTGTTCAGCTGTAACATTCTTTAAAATCACATGCAACCCATGCTTTCACACTCAGGCATCACGACGGTTCTCACGATGTCCACCATCATCACCGGAGTCAACGCCTCCATGCCCCGAGTCTCCTACATCAAAGCTGTGGACATTTACCTGTGGGTCAGCTTCGTCTTCGTCTTCCTCTCTGTCATCGAGTACGCGGCCGTCAATTACCTGACCACCGTGCAGGAGCGCCGAGGGAGGAAGCTCAGGAATCAAGTAAGACCACTGTTTGCTCGTCTCTGATGCTGGTAAATTAAGACGACGAGATGCCGCTGTATCATGTCTGTCTCTCCTGTGTTTACGGCTTGACGTTGCAGTTGCCTTGCACGTGTGGAATAGCAAACCCAGAGGAGGACATGATGATGACCACGTGCTACATCGACTGGGATCCCAGCGCAGCGGGGACGTATGGGATGCCTGAGAACGGCGCGAGGCAGGAGCGGATCCTGGCCCTGCTGACCCTCGCCGACAGCCAGAGGAGGAGTCGCGTGAAGACGTCCCGGGGATACGTCAACGTCTGGATAGACACTCATGCCATAGACAAGTACTCGCGAGTGATCTTTCCCGCCGCTTACACGCTCTTCAACATCATCTACTGGTCCATCTACTCCTAACGCCACAGCGGATCTGTACCAGAACAGTCATCCACTGGGTCTCTCTGCCTTCTTGATCCAGGATCTTAAACTCTTCGTATTTTTAAGTGTTGTACGTTTCTATTATTTAACAAAAGCAACTACTTGAGTTGAAATATGTGTTATTCCTCACAAATAAAAAGAAGAAGCCACTGGTGTGAAATGTCTCAGAATCAGAGGACTGATCTGAGAAAAACTGCCTGTTTAAAGGCCACACACATGACTTTCACATTTCTCCTTCAAGAATGAGTAAACATTAGTTATTTTAATGCATGTATTTATCAGGGATGTCAATCAGTGAAAATCTTTTAATTGTTATATGCATAATGTTGTTGTGGTCAGGTCACACATTAAGAAAACTAAATGGTAAGCTTATTGGGTTTGTCAGTTTGTGTGTGAATGTACAGCAGTGGCTCTTCACTCAGAACAACGCAACACAACCATAAAACAGGTTTCTACACTCTTCATGGACATACAGGAGGATGCAGTCCTCCGCTGGCGTTCACATGAACCTTTCTGCACGATATTGATGTTTTCTATTGACGAATCTTTATAAACAACATCTAGCCAATATTTACTAAAATAACTTCCTTGATAAATGATTTTATAATGTAATTTTTCATGTTTAATATTACAAACTGTGCTGTGTTTTAATAAAATACATGTTAGGTATGATTAAAAAAGGTATAGTTTATTTTTATTCAACAGAGGGAAAAACAAACAATGCATATTGTATGATTCGGCATTGTGCATTACTCATCTGAACATATGGATGATTTTAAACCTTTAATCCTTCTGAAATATACATGACCTTTGTTCCTTTCTTCTGCAGTCTAGTAATCTCTGGTAATCTACAGCGGCCTGCTAATGGATCGTGCTATTTGTGACGTGGAGGCTGGGCTGGGAAAGACCTGCGTGAGCCTGTATGAGCGGGAAGACATTCATTACTTGTGTCATGTCTCATGATTTATCTCATGGTTTACACTTTTATGATTGTTGTAGAATTTTATACATACCCAAAAATCATATAGACTTACTGTACCCCTCATTTATTTTCAGAACTAAATGATTTCAAATCTAACTTTAGCCTGTGATTTTCATCACATTAAACATAAATAAACAGTGTTTTCTTAAGTTTCTTGTTTTAATAAGTGCTTGTTTCATTACACAAGCATACTGTGAGGTTAGATTAATTCTATCATCGCAGTAGTTTGACTAGTTTCTTGTTTGCTCATTAGTGTGCATTTATTGTCTTTTTTCCAGTTTTGAATGTGACTTTTGTGTTTGAGTTAACCTGGTTTAATCTGTATCACTAGCTTTCCCAAGGCAGACGAACTTAGAGTGGTTACAATCATCCGGGTTTAAATCGCGCTCAAATTGTAACCAATCACAGCACACACCGGCCCAGCTAACCAATCACAACACAGACTGGTCCAGTTAACCAATCACAACACATTTCGTATTTCAGAAGGCGGGCCTTCATTTGATTCAGGAACTATTCGAGCCGTTCATGCCAGACTGAGGAGAGAGGTGTTGTAATAATGTAAAATATGTGAAAAATAATGTGTTTTTCGAACAACCTCGTATGAGAGCCTGAAAACAAAATCAAGACTTTGTAAAAGAGCATAATAGATCCCTTTATAAAAAATCCCTTTAACAAATAAAATCTTCCACACTGCATGCAGATTAGTAACACAACACACAAACTCCAGGATCGGCTCACTTTAAGCTCAGTCTGATTTAGCCACTAAATCTGCTTCATGCCGCAGTGTGATGAAACAGAAGGCTGTTAACATCCAGAACATCACAAATAAAGGCAATTCTTTAAGAGAACCGGATTCAGTTAGAGCAAAAACTCACGATCAAGCAGGACCACAATGCAAAGCACTCGGCCAAGAACACTGATGTGTCTCAATTTATACAAAACCAAACAAAAAGTCAAATTTCAATGTTTTTCACTGCTTTATTCTATGTTGATTTCAGCAGGCTTTTGAAGCAATGCATGATGCCTTCGTGATCTCTCAGGCTGGTCTTGTAGAAGTTAAAAAGCTAAATGAAACAAACTACTACAGGCTCATTTAAAATGAAATGACAGTCTCCTCACGAACAGTCCACCATGACTCTGTCAGTGATAGTACTGCCCTCCTCGGCCTCCTCTACCCCATCGGCCTGCTCTCCATCCGTCTCCTCCGGAGCGCCAGCCGCCCGCACCCCGATTCCCGCCGTATCCCGCTCCTCCTCCTCGGCCTCGGCCTCCTCCATCAGCTCTCTTCTGCCACGCGGGCATCTCCGGCAGAGGAGTTTCAATCTCAGACGGCCGTCCGCCGCGGTCAGGAACCCGTCCCATCAGGATCTGAGGAGTCACCACACACAGAGCGTCACACACCAGCCACAACCTGACAGAAGAGCAAAGAAAGGTCCGATAACCTACGTACTCGGTTTATTGCACAGCTAGTTTTCTCTCGGCACGAGCCGCTGCTGGTCTTCACCATATAGCAGACGTCCTGTCGCGCGGCGAGCAGATGAGCCACACTCACCGAGGACTGCAGAGACAGAGAATATCGCTTCGGCTGATACGCTCTGGCCATCCTGTCAATTTTCACCTGAAAAATAAATTAGCTTTTCTATCAAAACACTCAATGACATGTGCGTCTGTCTGACACTGATTTAAAGCAAGAGATGCAACGAATGCAAGCAGCTGACTGTAGGAACAAAATACGGTCTAGTTACCTGTTCACTATTATTAACAAAGCAAAGTGTAAACCCAGGACCCTATTCTCTGAGATCAAACAATCTTGTCAAACCACCATCTCCCTTTCCTAATGGTTCTTCTGGCCTCTGTGAAAACTTTCTGTCATTTTTTATACACAAATTGACAGTATCTATCAATCTTTTCTTGCTTTGCTCCTCCAGAACTCTATGCCTCTCAGATACTCTATCCACTCTCTAACTTCACACTCACCAATACATCTGTGGTTGAACAGCTGATTATTAACTCCTCCTCTTCCTGTCGGCTAGATCCAATCCCAACAACACCTGCTCAAAAACGTTCTGCCTTCTCTCATTATACCCATCACTCACATGATAAATAGATCCCTTATGACTGGTTATGTACCTACTGGACTGAAAGTAACCGTGATCACCCCAGTACTCAAAAAACCTGGCCTTGATGACAAAGTCCTGAGTAAATTCAGACCAATTTCCGACCTTCCCTTTGTGTCTAAGATCCTAGAAAAGATGGTCGCCACTCAACTACAGACTCATTTGGACAAAAATAATCTGCATGAACCATTTCAGTCCGGATTTCGTCCTCTCCACAGTACAGAGACTCTTCTTCTAAGAGACTGCTCTTGCCACTGATTCTAGTGTCCTCAACCTTCTGGTCCTCTTGGACCGGAGAGCAGCTTTTGATACTGTTTGCCATTCTGTACTCCTATCTTGTTTGTCTGGAATTGGCATTACAGGAACTGTCCTGCAGTGGCTAAGCTCATATCTCTCAAACAGGCAAGAGTTCATTAGCATTGATAAACACAAATCTCGGTCCGTCACTTTTTCCCGTGGAGTGCCTCAAGGATCTGTTCTTGGTCCACTTCTATTTTTAATCTACATGCTTCCTCTGGGTCTTAATTTCCACAGTTACGCTGATGATACGCAAATCTATTTTACTGCACAGCCCAATTCTGTTTTTCCTCCTTCTTTAACATCTTGCCTACATGATGATCTCAAAGTATGGATGGGTCAAAATTTCTTAAAATTGAATACTGAAAAAAAAAACTGAAATTCTGTTAGTAGGCCCTAAATCCCTTGTCTCCTCCCATTTTGACATCTCTATTAACATTGATAGATTTATAGTTCATCCCTCCCCCACTATACGCAGTCTTGGTGTACTATTTGATTCCACGCTATGTTTTGAACCCCATATCAACCAGCTCGTTAAGTCCTGTTTTTTCCATCTTCTCAATATTGTCCGTATACGACCCTCACTAAATTTCAGAGATGCTGAAACTGTTACTCATGCTTTCATAACTTCACATCTGGACTATTGTAACTCCTTGTTATATAGCCCACCCAACAAAGCTCTTAATTGCTTGCAGCTAATTCAAAATTCAGCTGCTCGTGCCCTTACATTTACCAAAAAATCAGCCCACATCACTCCTGTCTCACAGCACTTACACTGGCTCCCTGTTATCTATCGTATTCAGTTTAAGATACTTGGTCCTAGTTTTCAAGGCTTGTCATGGTTCTGCACCTTCTTACCTTTCTGAATTAATTCACCCCTATGTCCCTGCTCGAGCTCTAAGTTCTGACTATCTAGTGTGAGTGGCAGGGCTTTCAGCATCTCAGCTCCTAAGCTCTGGAACACACTTCCTCAAAACCTACCGTGCTGTCTCTTCACTCCAGACCTTTAAAACTGTTCTCAAAACTCACTTATTTACAATAGGTTTTGTTAATTGATTGTAGCAGACTGCCTCAATTTTCAGTTCTATGCTTGCTTTTGTTACTCATCTTGTATTTTATGATCTCTGTCTGCTCTATTTGCTTGATTATGTGACTGTATATCTGTTGTTCATGTTATCTATCAACTTTATGTAAAGCGTTATTGTGTTCTTGAAACCCAATTCACATGAACTGAAACCCAGATCACTGTTGAGTTCAGAAAAACAGCTGAAGGTGATGTGTGATCAGACAGACTGATGTTCTTGGTGAAGAATGATGGTATTCTATCGGTTTTCAATAATTTGTTAAATCTTGACTAAAAAGAAAACAACAGAAAGCGGCTGTCAAAAGCTAAAGCAATGCCTGAAAGCGGCTGACATGCCTTGGCTCTGTCGGACCAGCTGAAGGACTGTATGGTCACATCCAGGCGTTTGATCAGCATACGCCGCCGACACTCGTACTCCGCCGACAGAACGCCGTTGATCTTCTCCAGCTCTCTCTGGACACAAGACAGCATCACACTTCACACACACTTTCATATTTCACATCACTGTCAGACACTCCACTTCCACAGCTGAAGTTATCTGCACTGGTGTTTTCTGATCTGACACCCTCACCTGTTAATAATGTATTAAATCAAACTCTTCTCACCCATTGGTCCGGATGGAGGGAGCTCTTGAACGCAGGAGCTTCGACATGCGTTTCTGGAAGCTGCTTGAGTAAAACATTCACCTGCACCAGAGGAAAAAAAACACTTACACAAAAATATGTACATAAAAGCAACATGAAAAACAGAGAGCGAATGGTCGCGCCATGAAGATTGATGTTTAGACGTATGAGAGGCCATACTGCAAACTTGCTCTTCAGTCCATGAAGAGAGTTTATTGTTTCCACTCTCTGAATTCTGAAAATGTGGAGGCGTTCATCTGAACATCCCGCTTCACTACTCATGTAACTGATGAAGACAGAGCAGACACTCCAGCACTGAGAGGGTTAATGATGTGACTAGCTTGATTTGAAGCCATGTACAGTTGTGAAGACATTGCACACTTCTTCAAGAGTGGACAAACAGACGTCACAGACTCTGGATTTCACCTGTTGCTCTCTGGAGTTCTGTTTGATTAGAGCGACACTGATCATTTCCCATGCACTCATAACTGTGGCTGTTCGGCACTCAAGTGTATTTATGAATGCAGCAACATATAGATAAACCACAAGTAATATAGTGGTTAACTCAGAGAAGCATGATATGACTGCTGTAAACCACTGGCAGAGGATGAGTAAACACTCGTTTAGATCAGGATTATCACAACCCTCAGGGGAGCTCAGGAGTGAAGTGTGTGTTGTGTGAAGGTTAAATGTTGAATATTAGTAACTCAAACCCCTTTTTTTAAGCCTCTCTCCCTAACCTACGGTCGCGCGCATACGCCATGTTTGTAGTTTTTTTTAACGCGTTTTATACGTGTTTGTAGTTCTGGACAGAATCCTTCACCAAAGCGCAATGGATTGTGGGCAATATTAGCCATTAGAGTCCACACTTCAAAAATCGACCTGAAATAGCAGACCATCCAGGGACTTTTGGCATACTCTTTTCAACATACTATGCTTTGGGACACACTTATTCTAATCTCACATACTATTTAAGATGGATAGTATGAACATTGAGACGCAGGGTAAATGATTGAAATGATCCAGTCAGAGCGACTCTCCGGTAAACGACTCACTGATTCAAATGATCCGGTCAGAGCGAGTCTCCGGTAAACGACTCACTGATTTAAAAGATCCGGTCAGAGCGAGTCTGCAGTAAACGACTCACTGATTAAAATGATCCGGTCAGAGCGAGTCTCCGGTAAACGACTCACTGATTTAAAAGATCCGGTCAGAGCGAGTCTGCAGTAAACGACTCACTGATTCAAATGATCCGGTCAGAGCGAGTCTGCCGTAAACGACTCACTGATTTAAAAGATCCGGTCAGAGCAAGTCTCCAGTAAACAATTCAGTGAATTCACAAGTCTGACTCAAAATGAGCCACGAACGGGAGATTCTCTGAGCTCAAGTGCCCGCACAACT
>NW_015638033.1:718543-723126 GCF_001515625.1 Sinocyclocheilus rhinocerous | reverse complement strand
TTTATCTGTTGGTATTTGATAGAATCAAAGATGCCATGTATCTAAACAAGATGTCCAGGACCTCCAGCAGAAATATAGGCCCACAACATTAAAATTACAGCAGTATATTTCATTGTACACATGGGGTACTTTTTATCCCTGTGTTCACCAAACCCATCTTGAGTGTTTGCTGCTAAAAAGCTAATTTTTTAGTTAAATCCATCTGAGCATAGAAGCCAGTCCCATTTGAAGTTCCACTCGTGTCTGACAACAGAATATGCTGGGGATTGTTTTTGGATGAGCTAGGAGAATTTTTCTTGAAACCCTCCCAAACAACATGTGGTGTCGGTGCTGTTTGATACATTTTTTTTTAAGGTTTTCTGACCCCGAGACTCAATTATTTTCTGCAGTTCTCCAGCTGTGGTCCTCAGAGAGTCTTTTGCCACTCAACCTCTCCTCCTCAGCGTGCATTAGGACGATATAGACACACGACCTCTTCCAGGCAGATTCGTAACATTTTCTGTTGATTGGAAATATTTAATTATTGCCAGTGTGTGTGTGTGTGTGAGAGTGTATATAGTGTGGGTGTGAGAGTGTGTATAGTTGTGTGTGTGTGTGCGAGTGTATATAGTGTATATGTGAGAGTGTGTATAGTGTGTGTGTGTGAGTGTATATAGTGTATGTGTGAGAGTGTGTGTGTGTGTGTGTGTGAGTGTGTTATGTGTGTGTGTGTGTGTGTGAGAGTGTATATAGTGTGTGTGAGTGTGTATAGTGTGTGTGTGCGAGTGTATATAGTGTATGTGTGAGAGTGTGTATAGTGTGTGTGTGTGTGTGAGAGTGTATATAGTGTATGTGTGAGTGTATTATATGTGTGTGCGTGTGTGTGAGTGTGTTATATATATATGTGTGTGTGTGTGTGTGCGAGTGTATATAGTGTATGTGTGAGTGGTGTATGTGTGTGTGTGAGAGTGTGTGTGTGTGTGTTATATGTGTGTGTGTGAGTGTATATAGTGTATGTGTGTGTGAGTGTATATAGTGTATGTGTGAGAGTGTGTATAATGTGTGTGTGTGAGAGAGTGTATAGTGTGTGTGTGTGTGTGTGAGAGTGTATATAGTGTATGTGTGAGAGTGTGTATAGTGTGTGTGTGTGTGTGTGTGCGCGAGTGTATATAGTGTATGTGTGAGAGTGTGTGTGTGTGTGTGTGTGCGCGAGTGTATATAGTGTATGTGTGAGAGTGTGTGTGTGTGTGTGTGTGCGCGAGTGTATATAGTGTATGTGTGAGAGTGTGTGTGTGTGTGTGTGTGCGCGAGTGTATATAGTGTATGTGTGAGAGTGTGTGTGTGTGTGTGTGTGCGCGAGTGTATATAGTGTATGTGTGAGAGTGTGTGTGTGTGTGTGTGTGCGCGAGTGTATATAGTGTATGTGTGAGAGTGTGTGTGTGTGTGTGTGTGCGCGAGTGTATATAGTGTATGTGTGAGAGTGTGTGTGTGTGTGTGTGTGCGCGAGTGTATATAGTGTATGTGTGAGAGTGTGTGTGTGTGTGTGTGTGCGCGAGTGTATATAGTGTATGTGTGAGAGTGTGTGTGTGTGTGTGTGTGCGCGAGTGTATATAGTGTATGTGTGAGAGTGTGTGTGTGTGTGTGTGTGCGCGAGTGTATATAGTGTATGTGTGAGAGTGTGTGTGTGTGTGTGTGTGCGCGAGTGTATATAGTGTATGTGTGAGAGTGTGTGTGTGTGTGTGTGTGCGCGAGTGTATATAGTGTATGTGTGAGAGTGTGTGTGTGTGTGTGTGTGCGCGAGTGTATATAGTGTATGTGTGAGAGTGTGTGTGTGTGTGTGTGTGCGCGAGTGTATATAGTGTATGTGTGAGAGTGTGTGTGTGTGTGTGTGTGCGCGAGTGTATATAGTGTATGTGTGAGAGTGTGTGTGTGTGTGTGTGTGCGCGAGTGTATATAGTGTATGTGTGAGAGTGTGTGTGTGTGTGTGTGTGCGCGAGTGTATATAGTGTATGTGTGAGAGTGTGTGTGTGTGTGTGTGTGCGCGAGTGTATATAGTGTATGTGTGAGAGTGTGTGTGTGTGTGTGTGTGCGCGAGTGTATATAGTGTATGTGTGAGAGTGTGTGTGTGTGTGTGTGTGCGCGAGTGTATATAGTGTATGTGTGAGAGTGTGTGTGTGTGTGTGTGTGCGCGAGTGTATATAGTGTATGTGTGAGAGTGTGTGTGTGTGTGTGTGTGCGCGAGTGTATATAGTGTATGTGTGAGAGTGTGTGTGTGTGTGTGTGTGCGCGAGTGTATATAGTGTATGTGTGAGAGTGTGTGTGTGTGTGTGTGTGCGCGAGTGTATATAGTGTATGTGTGAGAGTGTGTGTGTGTGTGTGTGTGCGCGAGTGTATATAGTGTATGTGTGAGAGTGTGTGTGTGTGTGTGTGTGCGCGAGTGTATATAGTGTATGTGTGAGAGTGTGTGTGTGTGTGTGTGTGCGCGAGTGTATATAGTGTATGTGTGAGAGTGTGTGTGTGTGTGTGTGTGCGCGAGTGTATATAGTGTATGTGTGAGAGTGTGTGTGTGTGTGTGTGTGCGCGAGTGTATATAGTGTATGTGTGAGAGTGTGTGTGTGTGTGTGTGTGCGCGAGTGTATATAGTGTATGTGTGAGAGTGTGTGTGTGTGTGTGTGTGCGCGAGTGTATATAGTGTATGTGTGAGAGTGTGTGTGTGTGTGTGTGTGCGCGAGTGTATATAGTGTATGTGTGAGAGTGTGTGTGTGTGTGTGTGTGCGCGAGTGTATATAGTGTATGTGTGAGAGTGTGTGTGTGTGTGTGTGTGCGCGAGTGTATATAGTGTATGTGTGAGAGTGTGTGTGTGTGTGTGTGTGCGCGAGTGTATATAGTGTATGTGTGAGAGTGTGTGTGTGTGTGTGTGTGCGCGAGTGTATATAGTGTATGTGTGAGAGTGTGTGTGTGTGTGTGTGTGCGCGAGTGTATATAGTGTATGTGTGAGAGTGTGTGTGTGTGTGTGTGTGCGCGAGTGTATATAGTGTATGTGTGAGAGTGTGTGTGTGTGTGTGTGTGCGCGAGTGTATATAGTGTATGTGTGAGAGTGTGTGTGTGTGTGTGTGTGCGCGAGTGTATATAGTGTATGTGTGAGAGTGTGTGTGTGTGTGTGTGTGCGCGAGTGTATATAGTGTATGTGTGAGAGTGTGTGTGTGTGTGTGTGTGCGCGAGTGTATATAGTGTATGTGTGAGAGTGTGTGTGTGTGTGTGTGTGCGCGAGTGTATATAGTGTATGTGTGAGAGTGTGTGTGTGTGTGTGTGTGCGCGAGTGTATATAGTGTATGTGTGAGAGTGTGTGTGTGTGTGTGTGTGCGCGAGTGTATATAGTGTATGTGTGAGAGTGTGTGTGTGTGTGTGTGTGCGCGAGTGTATATAGTGTATGTGTGAGAGTGTGTGTGTGTGTGTGTGTGCGCGAGTGTATATAGTGTATGTGTGAGAGTGTGTGTGTGTGTGTGTGTGCGCGAGTGTATATAGTGTATGTGTGAGAGTGTGTGTGTGTGTGTGTGTGCGCGAGTGTATATAGTGTATGTGTGAGAGTGTGTGTGTGTGTGTGTGTGCGCGAGTGTATATAGTGTATGTGTGAGAGTGTGTGTGTGTGTGTGTGTGCGCGAGTGTATATAGTGTATGTGTGAGAGTGTGTGTGTGTGTGTGTGTGCGCGAGTGTATATAGTGTATGTGTGAGAGTGTGTGTGTGTGTGTGTGTGCGCGAGTGTATATAGTGTATGTGTGAGAGTGTGTGTGTGTGTGTGTGTGCGCGAGTGTATATAGTGTATGTGTGAGAGTGTGTGTGTGTGTGTGTGTGCGCGAGTGTATATAGTGTATGTGTGAGAGTGTGTGTGTGTGTGTGTGTGCGCGAGTGTATATAGTGTATGTGTGAGAGTGTGTGTGTGTGTGTGTGTGCGCGAGTGTATATAGTGTATGTGTGAGAGTGTGTGTGTGTGTGTGTGTGCGCGAGTGTATATAGTGTATGTGTGAGAGTGTGTGTGTGTGTGTGTGTGCGCGAGTGTATATAGTGTATGTGTGAGAGTGTGTGTGTGTGTGTGTGTGCGCGAGTGTATATAGTGTATGTGTGAGAGTGTGTGTGTGTGTGTGTGTGCGCGAGTGTATATAGTGTATGTGTGAGAGTGTGTGTGTGTGTGTGTGTGCGCGAGTGTATATAGTGTATGTGTGAGAGTGTGTGTGTGTGTGTGTGTGCGCGAGTGTATATAGTGTATGTGTGAGAGTGTGTGTGTGTGTGTGTGTGCGCGAGTGTATATAGTGTATGTGTGAGAGTGTGTGTGTGTGTGTGTGTGCGAGTGTATATAGTGTGTGTGTGTGAGAGTGTATATAGTGTGTGTGTGTGTGAGTGTGTATAGTGTATGTGTGAGAGTGTATTATATGCGTGTGTGTGTGAGAGTCTGTTATGTGTGTGTGAGAGAGTGTGTTATATGTATGTGTGTGTGTGAGTGTATATAGTGTGTGTGTGTGTGTGTGAGAGTGTATATAGTGTGTGTGTGAGTGTGTATAGTGTGTGTGTGTGTGTGTGTGTAGTGTGTGAGCGTGTATATAGTGTG
>NW_015638033.1:718015-718253 GCF_001515625.1 Sinocyclocheilus rhinocerous | reverse complement strand
TGAGAGTGTGTAGTGTGTGTGTGTGAGAGTGTTATATGTGTGTGTGATGGTGTGTTATATATGTGTGTGTGTGTGTGTGAGAGTGTATATAGTGTATGTGTGTGAGTGTATATAGTGTATGTGTGTGTGTGAGAGAGTGTATAGTGTATGTGTGTGAGTGTGTATAATGTGTGTGTGAGTGTGCATAATGTGTGTGTGTGAGAGTGTGTATAGTGTGTGTGTGAGAGTGTTATATGTA
>NW_015638033.1:715563-717871 GCF_001515625.1 Sinocyclocheilus rhinocerous | reverse complement strand
TGTGTGTGTGTGTGTGTGTGTGCGAGTGTATATAGTGTATGTGTGAGAGTGTGTATAGTGTGTTTGTGTGAGTGTATATAGTGTATGTGTGAGAGTGTGTGTGTGTGTGTGAGTGTGTTATGTGTGTGTGTGTGTGTGTGAGAGTGTGTTATATGTATGTGTGTGTGTGTGAGAGTGTGTATAGTGTGTGTGAGTGAGTGTGTTATATGTATGTGTGTGTGTGTGAGAGTGTGTATAGTGTGTGTGTGAGAGTGTGTTATATGTATGTGTGTGTGTGAGAGTGTATATAGTGTATGTGTTGAGTGTGAGAGTGTGAATAGTGTATGTGTGTGTGTGTGTGTGTGAGTGTCACCTGTGATGAGTGGCTCCTGTGTATGTGTGTGTGTGTGTGTCACCTGTGATGAGCGGCTCCTGTGTGTGTGTGTGTGTGTTATATGTGTGTGTGTGTCACCTGTGATGAGTGGCTCCTGTGTATGGGTGTTATATGTGTGTGTGTCACCTGTGATTAGCGGCTCCTGTGTATGTGAGTGTGTGTGTGTTATATGTGTGTGTGTGTCACCTGTGATGAGTGGCTCCTGTGTATGTGTGTTATATGTGTCACCTGTGATGAGCGGCTCCTGTGTATGTGAGTGTGTGTGTGTGTGTTATATGTGTGTGTGTGTCACCTGTGATGAGTGGCTCCTGTGTATGTGTGTTATATGTGTCACCTGTGATGAGCGGCTCCTGTGTATGTGAGTGTGTGTGTGTGTGTTATATGTGTGTGTGTCACCTGTGATGAGTGGCTCCTGTGTATGTGTGTTATATGTGTGTGTGTGTGTGTCACCTGTGATGAGCGGCTCCTGTGTGTGTGTGTGTGTGTGTTATATGCGTGTGTGTGTGTCACCTGTGATGAGCGGCTCCTGTGTGTGTGTGTGTGTGTGTTATATGCGTGTGTGTGTGTCACCTGTGATGAGCGGCTCCTGTGTGTGTGTGTGTGTGTGTTATATGCGTGTGTGTGTGTCACCTGTGATGAGCGGCTCCTGTGTGTGTGTGTGTGTGTGTTATATGCGTGTGTGTGTGTCACCTGTGATGAGCGGCTCCTGTGTGTGTGTGTGTGTGTGTTATATGCGTGTGTGTGTGTCACCTGTGATGAGCGGCTCCTGTGTGTGTGTGTGTGTGTGTTATATGCGTGTGTGTGTGTCACCTGTGATGAGCGGCTCCTGTGTGTGTGTGTGTGTGTGTTATATGCGTGTGTGTGTGTCACCTGTGATGAGCGGCTCCTGTGTGTGTGTGTTATATGTGTGTGTGTGTCACCTGTGATGAGCGGCTCCTGTGTGTGTGTGTTATATGTGTGTGTGTGTCACCTGTGATGAGCGGCTCCTGTGTGTGTTCATCAGTGATGAGTGTGAGTCTGGATGAGAGCCACCTCACCAGACTGACATATTCAGATGAGCTGAAGCCCCGCCCACACGCCGCCCGCAGACACGCCTCCTCCGCCAGCGGCCCGTCATACCTGAGCAGCAGCACAGATTCACTACAATTTTACAAAATAAATAAATGCATAAAAATGAAAGAATATCTCATGAATATGCTCCCAAACTCTAAAACACAGAAATAAGTGTTCCAGCAAACAGTGCCGCTCGTCCTCAGTGTTTCTGTTTGTGTTCCAGTGCAGAAGACTCTTAAATCCAGAAACATTTACATTAGAGACTAAATAACACAAGACGGCTTTAAATGAAAATAAAGCGAGTTTATGATTGAAATAAGAACAAATATCAGTCAATGAACTCAATAAAATCAACTTCATTCAAATTGAAATCAGGTTTTCGTTCCCCATCGACAGATATTTGTTCTTGTTTTGATCATAAACCTACTGAATTTAGTTGAATTTATCAGAAAAGGAGAACACTGAGGATTTACTGTCACGACTTCAGAAATGTAAGACTTTCTGCTCTGATTTAAAATCTTTGTAGACCGTGATGATGCCTGTTTATGAAACACATCTCACAATCAAACATTATATGATCTGATGCTCATTTAAACCAGCTGCTGCTTACCCGACCTGATCCAGGATGTCAAGTATATCGCTCTCCATCCTCAGCACATTCACATATGATTAAATTAATGGCTTTAATAACACTGATCACATTAATGAAGGTTAATATTTCATTTAAAAAGCCGAAATGAATTCATTCGGACGCGCGTCTCCAGCAGTGCGCCGCTCAAATCAGACCGACGAGAAACACAACAACACCAGCGTTCCGCTAAACTTTCATTTCAACATCAGTAGCCTACACAACATATACTGTATACACACACACACACACAC
>NW_015638033.1:711303-715189 GCF_001515625.1 Sinocyclocheilus rhinocerous | reverse complement strand
TCTCACACACACACACACACACACACACACACACACACCTTTTTACTGTGGTTGGTGGAGATCCATTCAAAATATACCATATTGTAAGCATACCGCAGACAATCTACTGTAATGATGTTAAGACAATAAAACAGTAAGAAAAGGACACTTTCAGAGTCTGTGCCTTTTTCAATGACAGTAATGGGTCATGACAATTATTAAATGCTATTTATTAGTCATCATAATCTTGTATTTCATATAAACACAAGTTATTCTTCACTAAATGTCTAAGTATCACCTGAAGATGATAAAGATGTTCAATATGCTTCATTATTCAATATAAACACTCATTCTATAATCACGCAGACAGTGGAGTCTGAATCGAAGCATGTTCAGAGCACCCTGATGTACTAATAACACTTCTTAATCAAATCTGATGTGTATTCTGCTCAGAGTCCTTCGATAAGAAATAGTTCAGAAACTTCAAAGTCATTCAAAACCGATTGCTGGTAATTTTTCTGTGGAAATCTATCTCATATAATTTCTAGAGATAATGCCAAGCTCCAAGACGCACAAAAACACTTGTTTGTGATTTAGAAAGCATGTACAACTGACTTCTTACAGACGTCTTGTACACAGATCTTTAACAGACGCACCTGTGGACCTCTGAAGCGTCCGAGTAAACTCACATTCTGAAGGAAGCACCTGCTTCTCGAGCCTCGGAGATCTTCCTGGTTTGTGATGAGCTGCAGTGGGACTCCAGCGGATTCTCCTTCTTCAGCTGAGCTTAGTTTATGTTCTCTCTCACTGAAGACTGCTGGGTTCGGCTCCTGATTGCAGTTTGCACTCCAGACGGACTCATACTGACTCTAATCCAGATGCTTTTCAACTTTGGGTTTTTTCAAAAACACATTTAAGACATTTCAAATGGCTTTAACTGTAGATTTGATTGTTTTACCCTCATCCCATCCAAACCTTTCATTTTAAAATATGAAAATACATCATGTAAATATACATTATTACATGTGTACACCTATGATAATCTAACAAGACTGAAATAAACCATTCAGTTATTGTGGGGAAATTATATTAAAGGAATACTTAAGGCAACAAGTAACATTAGCGGATCATAAATGACATGAATGTAATGACAAGATTGAAGTTTTAAACCAAAGTCAAATTAAATTTAAGCTTCAATGCCAAACAGCTTCTATTTGATTTGATACGAGGTGCTGGTAGACTCTCAAACTGTAGTGCGTTACTGAGCAAAGAGAAAGAAAATATGTTCCTTTATTTGTTATCAACATCATACATGCATTAAACATTACACCAGGGTTTCCCAAACTGGGCTTCATGTAAGAACTGCAGTGGGTTTGTGAGATGATAAAAAGCTAATAATTAGTTAAATCATAAAAATTTAAAAATTAATTATTTTAAAATAAAAAAGATCAAAATAAAACACCCGAACACTAAAAACAGAAATATTTTATCTGTTTACCTGCATGTCATTGTGACCATTAACCAACATCAGAGAACTGTGAACATGCAAATATCTTGTTAAATTACTGAAATATTAACTTCCTCAGACATATTTCAAGTAAATATTTTATTTTAAGGGGTTTGGCTGGCCAAGACGTTTGTGAATCACTGCATTATATGAACAAGCATTAATAAACATGAAAACAGCAGAGACATTACATGGTTTGAAGAGCTTTTGTCCAGAATCAACAGGTACTGAAGCTCACTGGAGTTCTGCCAGCAATACCAAGCCAAGGGCCACTGACCTATATATATATATAATTGTTATTATTATTACAATTATTATATTATTGTTGCTTTTGTTAAAATAATCACAAGATGGTCACAATTGAACCGAATCATTTAAACGGTTGATTCATTCAGGAACGAGACGCAAAACAGTGCTGTTTTGTTTGGAACCATTTCTGTTGGCGAAATAGAGCAAAAAATAGGCAATATGGTGTCTAAAACGTAAGTCTCTTAATATTAACTTCTTGTTTATTGAACTGTTGTATAAAAATAAAAAATGGCACTCTGTGATATTGATCAACTATATGAAATTATATAAATATATACATCTTCTGCCCCCATATCTTGAATTTTGGGAGCATTCTAAATGCATTTCCACCGCGACAGCAACACGTGACAATAAGCCACATGGGATTCTATTTTAGGAACGTTTTTTTATTTTCTGTGATGTCGCGGCAGGAACAACATACAAAATATGACAGTGATAATCTCAGGTAATGATTATGTGCTTTATTCAATGTTAAAAGTGTCTAATGTGAGGTTGAATATTATTTTGCGTTATCTTTATAGCCATAGTGAAAGCAACAATAGATATTTTACCTCAGATCTTGAAAATAAATTAAAGCAAACTTGTACGTTAAAACTGTGAACTCACTGCGAACCAACACGTGTATTCTATAAAGATATCAGTCACTCACTCACACTCAATCCCATATCTTGAATTTTGGGAGCATTCTAAATGCATTTTATTATACTGAATCATGCAGTGAAAGAACACACTCTAAACGAGAACAGTCAGTCTAGCTAGTGTTTAAGCATTCATAACTCCTCTCATAATCAATGAAGCTGTCCATACACTGTATGATAAATGAATCTCTAACTTACATAGTACGTACATCTGCACTTTGTTGTTTATGATGAGGGAATTCGCGAGTTTCAGTCTGAAAAAAAAAAAAACCTCTGGAGTTTCAGCGATGACTAATCTGAACGCCTCTGATTGGCTACTGCATTCCTAAACTCAACAGAATCGTGTGTGATTGGTTACAATGAGCAACACTGTAAAAATATAATATGATGTAACATAAGCAGGTCTAAATTTAATACAGCAATCGAAACTTAATTTTAATTATTAAAGTTTTATTGAAAAACCAGGGGACCCCCCAAGTATATTTTTGGGGTGTTATGGGGGGTCCCTTAATGATTATGGGGGGTCCAGGACCCCCCCAGCCAATTCCAACACTGCTCAGGTAATGATTATGTGCTTTATTCAATGTTAAAAGTGTCTAATGTGAGGTTGAATATTATTTTGCGTTATCTTTATAGCCATAGTGAAAGCAACAATAGATATTTTACCTCAGATCTTGAAAATAAATTAAAGCAAACTTGTACGTTAAAACTGTGAACTCACTGCGAACCAACACGTGTATTCTATAAAGATATCAGTCACTCACTCACACTCAATACTGTTCAGTCCATTCACATCTGAATCGTCTATTTTCCGTGTCCACTTTTCTTTTCTACACACTCGCCATGTTTTTGCTGTCACATCGTATCTACACTGGACGCGACAAAGCATTGCAAATCATTTGAACGTTGTCAGTACGTTATAAATAGAACGAGTCAGCAGTTTACTGTCGGGGATTTGTCGTGTCGCGCCGTATCCAAGACAGCATCACTGATTATAACCAGTTCTGTTGTACTGTATTGCGTCGCGCCGCACCGCTCGCGTCCGGTGTAGACACGATGTAAGTTAATGTAGCTTTCTGATGCTGTGTTTGAATTTTCATGCCACATTATTTGAAATTAGCACGGGCCAAACCTTTTCTCTCACGGGCCGGATGTGGCCCGCTGGCCGCCTATTGAGGAACCCTGCTCTATGATAACAGCATCTGAGTGAGTGAAAGCATTTCATTTAAAACTGCATTTAAATGTTGAATAGAGATTGTGCATGTTTGTCTGGCGCTCTACAACACACACCCTAACAGAAAACACAACAAAAACACATGCTTTATTTATACAGTTTCTCAAATGAAAACATCCCTTTAGCTCATTACTGGATTTACGTTTGTTCCTGAAATACGGTATAGAAGTGAGAATACACACAAACACACACACACACTCTCTCTCTCTCTCTCTCACA
>NW_015638033.1:697783-710761 GCF_001515625.1 Sinocyclocheilus rhinocerous | reverse complement strand
CTCTCTCTCTCTCTCTCGCACACACACACACACACACACACACACACACACACACACACACACAAACAAACACAGCACTATTTTAAATTCTCATTTTATTTTTGATGGTAATGTTAATTGATGTAATAAGTGTATGGTGTAACATAAAAACAGTTACAAACATCTGTATGCATATTTACATTGTATATTTATGAAAGTAACAAGCTACATCTGTATACAGAAAATACATCTATGACATGAGTTACTGAACTATAAATATTACATCATATATTTAGTATTTTCAAACCATGATAGAAATAGCTAGACATAGATATAAAGCGACAGAAGCAGATCATGAGCGTTACGGGCGAGTCTACGGCGGATGTGAGGCACTTTATCAGATGGAGGAGAATGAAGCCGATGGCACTAAAACTAAACGAGTTCACAGGCTCAGAAAACCACTGCTATACTGCATAATCAAGAACACGAGCACACGACTACAGGACGCCTTTACACGGGCAATTCATAACCGAGAAAATGCGCACACTATGTTATGCATTCCAGAGTCATATTTCCATGAATAGAGAAGAACACAAATAAAAAAATAAAACAGTAGCAGCACCTGATTAAACTGGTAGTCACATGAACGCAATGTTACACGCGAAAGCGTTGCATAATCTGCGAGGAACCGTAGAAATCCAGATTCGCCTCCAGCCGGTTCTCCACAGACGCCAGCGATTCACCAGAAGAAGCAACACAAAAGCGCGGCGAGGGTTAAACCATACTCCATGAATAGAGAAGAACACAAATAAAAAAATAAAACAGTAGCAGCACCTGATTAAACTGGTAGTCACATGAACGCAATGTTACACGCGAAAGCGTTGCATAATCTGCGAGGAACCGTAGAAATCCAGATTCGCCTCCAGCCGGTTCTCCACAGATGCCAGCAATTCACCAGAAGAAGCAACACAAAAGCGCGGCGAGGGTTAAACCATACTGGAGAACTAGATCGCGATTAACAGTCATCCGATTAAATCTTGTGATGCGGTTAGTGATTGTTTCTAGCAGCTTCATAAGACGAGCTTCAAAAACACTTGTTCCGCGCACCATTTACTGTCATCGTTCGGCGATACAAAACTAGAGAGAATCTCCATTAAAACCTCAGAAGTAATTTCCGTCGTCTCCACTACTTTTCAATGTGAAACAATATTAAAATGTGACTTATGTACATAATGCTGTGAAATCAAACCACGATACGTACCGTCACTGTGGGAATAGTGTTGATATGTACAGCCGGAGGTCCGAGCATCTCGTGGAAATACTTGCATAGAAAGTAAACCGTCTTTCTTTCCCACAACACTGACAGATCATCTTTGCACAAAACATCTGATTATTAGTCAAAACAAGATTCGGCATAAACATAAACAGCTTTAAACATGCATGTAAAATAAACACTTATATTCCACCTTGAGAATAATGTCCTGCGTGTTGGATGTTGTTCAGCGATTTAAACCGTCTGCGGTTAAAGTCAGAAAGGAGCTTCTGGGATTATAATAAGTGCCCGCTGGATTGAAAGCATCAGCGCTTTAGGAAACGTGCATCCCGAACACAACGCAGGAGCAAAACAAGAGCACAAGAGTCTGTACCTTAGTGCATTTCTCCGTCTAGTACTGATAGCATCAAAAAGAAAAGGCCACGGTTAATAACTGCACGAAAAAGCCAAGAGCGAAAATCCCTTCAGCGTACATGTGTTAGATCTCTGTACAAGACACGATAGTATTATTATTTCTTCACATAGTTACACGCGACGTGTTGCTCCAGGAGTGCGCTTCCTCCTCATGTCGGTGCGGCGAGGACGTTCCTCCTCACGTCAGGAGCTCCTCCGCTCGGCTCCACCAACGCCTGCGCTCGGCCGCTCTCTCCACAAGCTCCAGTCAAGCGGTGAGTGACGCTTCGCCCGTCTCGGGCCAATGAAAACAGCGCTCAGCCCGCGGCCTTGTGCTTTCCTCCGCAGCAGCGACAGGCCTCTCCGCAGCGGTGGCAGGCGCGCAGCGGAGGGTAGCAGCACATGCAGGGCGCCAGCAAAGATAGACCCAGCAGCGCCAGCCAGCGCACACAGAACTGCTCCTCGCTGACGTCGCAGGAGCATGGGTCCGAGAAGTCTCCCTCCGAGTCGGACATGCAGTGGTACAGCATGCTCTCGGCACACAGCATGCAGCTCACCTTGTAGATGCACTGCTTGATGGGGTCGGGCGCATCGGGGCACTGACCCCGCCGGTTGTCTTCATGGTTGAACATCTCACGGCAGTAGATGCAGCGCGAGCGCTCGCCGTCCTCTCGCCGCCTGCGGGACGCCTTGCACTTGCCGAGGACCGGCTGCTGCGTCTTGACGGAGTCCTTGCCGCCGATGTGCTGCTCCGGGCCCTCGCCGTACAGGTACTCGCACTTCTTGCCATCCAGCTTGGAGAAGGCGGCAGAGGCGTCGGGCTCCTCGCGCTCCGGGTCCTGCTTCCACAACACCGGGTGCCGGTAGTCCTCATAGCCTCGGATGAGGACGTCCTTCCGCGGGTTGATGCGGACGATCTCCTCGTCATCCATGTGAAAGCTCACGTGACGCCTGGTGTTGAAGGAAACCTGCGAAGCGGCGACACAGAAAATGGGTCAAAAGACCATGAACATCAACAAGCCTGAAAAACTGTAACTATCTGCTCTGACAACCATCTGAATTGTGGCGTCATCCTGCAGTCAGTGGGTTTCTGGTCCGTGTTTAACAGAAGCTCAAGATATTTTCAAGACTTTATTCTACTCTAGACAAAAGTGTAACACTCACTCTACAAACATAAATAAAATCTGATATTTCACCCAACTTCAAGGCCTTCACCTGACCTGCTGGCTGAATATGTCATTGTTTTTGAAGAAATAAAGATAAAGCTACAATTGTAGAGTGAGTCTTGCACTTTTCTTCTAGAGTTGAAATTTTTTGATTTTTTAAAAAGATTGAACCTCTTATATAATTGGTTGAGCATGTGCTATTCATGTTTGGTGCACATTTATTCTACAGCATATTTTTTTGCTTTCTCTTGTCTTGGGAAATTTTTTTTTTGCAAAGTGTGTAAATAGGACTACAGAGGTTCTCTTTCAGTCAACTCGCTCGACATCTCACTATGGGAAATGCCTCTTGTGTGGCCATCCATGAAGCCCTGTACAATCACGCCCATCAGGCCCACGCTCTCGGGAAGCCCCACCCCTTCCTATTTAAACAGCAAGACTTTATTCTACTCTAGACAAAAGTGTAACACTCACTCTACAAACATAAATAAAATCTGATATTTCACCCAACTTCAAGGCCTTCACCTGACCTGCTGGCTGAATATGTCATTGTTTTTGAAGAAATAAAGATAAAGCTACAATTGTAGAGTGAGTCTTGCACTTTTCTTCTAGAGTTGAAATTTTTTGATTTTTTAAAAAGATTGAACCTCTTATATAATTGGTTGAGCATGTGCTATTCATGTTTGGTGCACATTTATTCTACAGCATATTTTTTTGCTTTCTCTTGTCTTGGGAAATTTTTTTTTTGCAAAGTGTGTAAATAGGACTACAGAGGTTCTCTTTCAGTCGACTCGCTCGACATCTCACTATGGGAAATGCCTCTTGTGTGGCCATCCATGAAGCCCTGTACAATCACGCCCATCAGGTCCATGCTCTCGGGAAGCCCCACCCCTTCCTATTTAAACAGCAGCACTGGCTCAGTATGGCATCCTACATCTCTTCACTCGTGGCATCCAAGCTACGAGCCCTTGTTTTCAGTGCACTTAGTGTTACTTCGGCAAGACTAAACTGTCCGAAAGACAAGTGACCACTTGTTGTAGGGCGTCAAGCTATCTAAGAACATTAAGTGTATTGAAACGCTTTACCAAGCCCATGAAGTAGATAAAATCAACTTACCAGTTGAATTATGGCTTCTTCCACGAAGTCAAACAAGTCTACAGCACCCTCTCGACCTTGTCCTGGGGGATGTGGATTCACTATTGCAGCTAAGGATCTGGATGTGGTATGCCCGGCGTGTCTGGGCCCGGAGCATGCCCAAGCGGCATTACAAGCGACGATCTCTTGTAATCAATGCAGCAAACTGTCCCGGGGTGCTGCGCAGGAAAGCGGTGTTTGTGCAGGATGTGTGTAGCGATCCTGTACAAGGGAGAGACACAACAGCATCCCTGCAGGAAATGGAATCTCCAATGCCGACAACGAGGTTGGGCTGACCAGCTTATTCCTTTGGATGAGCTGGGGGAACCGGTCGCTTTCGAGATGGAAATCGAGTCATTCCCTAAATTCCTACCGGAAGATGATTCAGTTTCCATCACAGCCTCGGGGGATATGTCAGATGATGGCGAGGAGGAGGATGACCAAGACCCGTTTGCTCCTTGAACGGAGTCCCCTGGTTACCAGCCAGGGGTAGAAGAACAGCAGACGGCAGCAGAGGGTACAACTCTGCATGAGGTTTGCCGACGAGAGTCGACTAGACTGGGCATTGATTGGCCGTCTGCTCTCCCTGCCGCAAAATGCTCGAGGCTAGATGGGAAGTTCCTTGTTCCTACTACCTCAACAGTTCATCAGGCACTTCCACCTTCCCAGGACTGTATGGATGATCTGATGAAATATTGGGAAAGACCACTGTCATCTAGAGTTCCAGTATATGGGTTTTCCCAACTGGATATGCAGGAGATGGGCTGGTCTCACATGCCATCAATGGAGGCATCACTGGCAGGCCATCTGGATCCCCGATCGGTGGTCGGTTATCCACGATCGCACCTAAGCTGCCTCAAAGATCTGATCGTTTCTCTGCATCGATTTTTGAGAAGATTTATAAATTTTCAACTCAGACGGGACGCGCTACTAACGCGATCACTCTTCTGTTGGCTTACATTGCCGAACTGGAAGAGGAGATGACAGGGGCCTTGTCGCAAGGAAAGGACGTCACTGAGCTGTGGACCGAGATTCGCACGGTAACGGATCTCATATTGCGCTCCTCAAGATGCCTTGCTCAGTCCACAGGAAGAACGGTGGGTCTGGCGGTAGTTGGGCAGAGAGCACTCTGGCTGAATTTTTTCCACCATGGGGGAAAAAGATAAGACCCACTTCCTTGATCAGCCGGTAGATCCTAAAGGCCTGTTCAGGCCGGCTGTGGTAATGATGCAGCAGCAATTCGAGGCAAAGAGAAGGGAACAAGAAGCCTTCAGGTCATTTGTGCCATGTAGAGCCCCTATGCAATGACAAACATCACGTCGTCCTGTTTATACACAAGCAAGAGGGCAAGCATATTGGCACGGGCTGAGGAGGGGAAGTACATCCTCATGGGTGGTTGTTCCATATGATCAAGATAAACAATCTCCCTCTTGGCAGCGGAAATCCTTCGCTCAAGCAGCAGCGGCAGCGGCCCCGCCCCCTCCGACTGCGAGGGGAAGAAAGAAGAAACAGGTGGTTTAGCAGATCCCGATCTGTTTCTCACATTGTCTCCGCAAATCCCCCGGAGTACAATGATGAGCATCAAAGGCACTCACCAACCACCGCACATACCCTGGGGTCGAGTAGAGAATGTCAAGAAGCACCATCACACACCTGTTTCCCCTGTGTTGTTGAATCAAATAAAGCAGACTGTTTATGCACAAGAACATTGTGTGGTCTCTTGTTCTTTCCTTCTTCTAAATTCAAACAAGTCTCTTATACAAATGAAAAGAGATTAAGTCACAATACGGTGTTACACAGGCATCCTGTACAAACTGTATTGTTGAAAACACCTGTAATGCAAGTAGAAAGTCTACAGCAGTTCCAGGTTTCGCCACTAGAGGTCTCTCCAACACCACGTTTGAACGAGGTGCGAGATTTATCAGTACACCTAGACCAGGGGTGGCGAACTCCAGTCCTGGAGAGCCGCAGCCCTGCAGAGTTCAGCTCCAACCCTAATTAAAACTCACCTGCCTGTAGCTTCCTAGTAACCGTTCAGACCTTGATTAGCTTGTTCAGGTGTGTTTGATTAGGGTTGAAGCAAAACTCTGCAGGGCTGCGGCTCTCCAGGACCGACGTTCGCTACCCCTGACCAGATTCTCAGTGGTTACTCAGCACGATTCAAAAAGGGTACAGACTGCAATTTGCGAGAAGACGGGATTCTTCAGCCAGTATTTTCTGATCCCAAAGAAAGGGGGAGGAATTCTGCCTATTTTGGACCTCAGAACTTTAAACAAACACCTGAGAAAATACAAATTCAGAATGTTGACACACAAATCCCTGCTCCATTCTATACAAAGAGGAGACTGGTTCACCTCAATAGATCTGAATGATGCTTATTTCCATATTCAGATCCATCCTCAGGACAGACAGTTCCTAAGGTTTGCTTTCCAGGGCAAGATATACGAGTTCAAGGTTCTACCGTTTGGCCTGTCTCTAGCACCCCGCATTTTCACAAAATGTGTGGAAGCGGCACTAACACCGCTGAGACAACAGGGTATAAGGATATTAACGTATCTGGACGACTGGTTAATTTGTGCCAGGTCAAAGGAGATGGCAGATCTGCATACAAAGGCAGTGTTAATGCATTTGAATGCTCTGGGTTTTGTAGTAAACCAGAAGAAGAGCTTGTTAACTCTGACTCAGTCAATAATATTTCTGGGTTTAAACCTAAACTCAGTATCTTACCGGGCAACCCTGTCAGAACAGAGGAGGGAGAATTTAAGGAATTGTGTAGGTCAGATTCATCTGGGGAAAACAGTCTCTTTTCGGCTGTGTCTGAGGTTGCTGGGCCTCATGGCTTCTGTCATAGCAGTAGTGCCTTTGGGGCTACTGTTCATGAAAGATTTTCAGAGATGGGTTGCTGAAATTAAATCCCTCCAGACATTTACACAGACAGGTGCGTGTCTCAGCCCAATGCCTATAGGCACTGCTCATCTAGCAGGACAGGGAATTCTTGATGGAAGGAATGGCAATGGGAGTAGTCTCAAATCACAAGGTGGTCACCACAGATGTGTCCTCACTGGGTTGGGGAGCGATAATGGAGGGACAACCTGTGAATGGGGTATGGACAGAATCAGTCAAAGTAATGCATATAAATTGTCTGGAAATCCTTGCAGTTTCTCTGGCCCTCAAACACTTCATTCCGCAGATAAGAGGTGGTCATGTGTTAGTCAGATCAGACAACACAACAGTGGTTGCCTATATAAACAGGCAAGGGGGAGTCTGATCGAGGAGTCTGCATGCCTTGGCAAAAAGAGTATTGTTATGGAGCAGAAAGCACTTGCTGTCTCTCAGAGCGACACATGTGCCAGGCCAAATGAATATCGAGGTGGATCTGTTGTCGAGGGGGAATACTCACCCGGTGGAATGGAGGCTCCACCCAGAGGTAGTTCAGGAAATATGGCGCAAATATGGTCAGGCAAGAGTGGATCTATTTGCCTCAGAGGAGAACACACATTGTCCCCTGTTCTTCTCACTAAAGGGGATGGATGCGCCACTAGGAATGGATGCATTAGCACATCCCTGGCCAGAGACCCTGTTATATGCTTTCCCACTGATAAGCCTTATCCTCCCCACACTGTCCAGAATCAGATCACAGAGTGTGAGGGTGCTCCTAATAGCCCCGTTATGGTAAGGGAGGACATGGACAGCAAAGATAGTTCAACTGTTGTATTTGCATTTGTGGTGTCTTCCTCAGTGCAGAGATCTCCTCTCTCTGGCAGGGGGGAGGATTTTTCATCCACATCCGGAGAGGTGGAATCTTTGGGTCTGGCCCGTGAAAGGTCTAACCTGAACGCCCTGGGCCTACCTCAGAATGTGATCTCCACCATACAGAGTGCTAGAGCAGACTCCACCAGATCTCTGTATGAGGCAAAATGGAAAAGGTTTGAGGCATCGTGTCAGGAAAGACAGAAGATACCATTTCTTTCATCATTGTCGGACATCCTTACTTTCCTTCAGGAGATGCTAGAAGAAGGCAAAGCCTTCTCTACAATCAAAGTGTACTTGGCAGCCATTTCATTTTGCCACATGGGATTTAACGATGAAACAGTAGGAAAGCATCCTATCGTAAGTAGATTTATGAAGGGTGTGTGCCGTCTGAGACCAATCACCAAACCTATGTTACCAGCATGGGATCTGTCCCTGGTCCTGGAAGCACTCAGGGAAGCCCCTAGTGAACCCTTGGAGCAGGCAGATTTGAAGATTGTCTCCTACAAGACAGCTTTACTGCTCGCCCTAAGCTCTATGAAGTGGGTCGGAGAGTTACATGCATTATCTATCAACCCTGCATGTATCAGGTTTACACAAAATTTTTCCAAAGTTACTTTGCGCCCAAACCCAGCATTTGTGCCCAAGGTAATCAAGCCTGGCTACTCATGTATGGAGATAGAAATTCATGCTTTCCACCCTCCTCTCTCAAGAGTCCCCAAGGAAAGGGGATCTGCAGCACTTATGTCCGATTAGGGCATTAAGGATTTACTTGGAGAAGACACAGGTTTTTAGACGATCTGAAAACCTCTTTGTGTGTTTTGCGAACCCTAAGAAGGGCCAGGCACATCTCACTGGATAGTAGAAGCTATAAAACTGGCGGATTCAGTCAGCTATTACCAGGAAACCTAAGAGCCCATTCTACAAGAGGAATGGCCACGTCTTGGGCGGTATTTAAGGGTATCTCCATGGAAGATGTGTGTGCAGCAGCCGACTGGGCTTCTCATACTTTTGTGAGATTTTATAAATTGGACGTGACAAAATCTGCTTTGGTACAGGCAGGCAAGGGAAGGTAAAGGAGGATAGAAGACTCCTAAGTGCAATGAATAAGCTAGGGGATGCCCGCATATTGGGCGTTTTCTATATCCCATAGTGAGATGTCGAGCGAGTCGACCGAAAGAGAACGTTGGGTTATGGTTATAACCTTGGTTCTCTGAGGGAGATGAGTGAGACACGTTGGGTTATGGTTATAACCTTGGTTCTCTGAGGGAGATGCGTGAGCCATCTCACCAGAGGGCCCATTATTCTTATACTCGGAAGAGCTGTTAAGTATTCCATACTGAGCCAACGTTGCTGTTAAAATAGGAAGGGGTGGGGCTTCCCGAGAGCACGGGCCTGATGGGCGTGATTGTACAGGGCTTCATGGATGGCCACGCAAGGTTATAACCATTTCTGGAAAATTAAACATCAACACAGTGAACAGCTAAACATCTATTTGCTAGTCTGTGTTCATAATCATGGTTTTGTAAACTATTCTAACTCAAACTTTCAAGGACAATGTTCTTAAATAAAGACTGAAAGAGTTGGTGAAGCTTAATGATTGCAATGATGAAGACATGACCGTGGTGTAGCTTGTTTACATTTAGCTTTTTACTTCTGATGATTGTATTTAGGCTTCAAAATTCATGAAAGTTGTGTTCATTTGTGAAGATTATCATCATGGACAAAACATGTAAGAATCAGAATCTTTTGTTGGACAGTTTATTTTCTGCAATAATCTAAAAGCCAATGGAAAAAAAGTCCTGCTGGGTTTTTGTGGAGGAAACCAGGGTGATGCAAATTTACAATCTACAAAAATACACTGTAGCACTGTATTTAACTCAATTTTGGATAAGATATGGACTTCCAACACTTTGAGTATGAATACAGTAACTTGCGTGATGTGGTCTGATGTGTGTGTGTGTGTGTTGTACCTGTGGAGGCAGGAACCTGAACTCAATCTCACACTCACACTCACAATCTCTCTCTCTCTCTCTCACACACACACACACACACACACGCACACACACGCACGCGCACACACACGATCTCACACACATACACATACACTCTCACACTCACACACACACACGCACACACACACACACACACACACACACACACACACACTCTCACACACACACACACACACTCTCTCACACACACACACACACACACACTTTGAGTATGAATACAGTAACTTACGTGATGTGGTCTGATGTGTTTGTGTGTGTGTGTGTGTGTTGTACCTGTGGAGGCAGGAACTGCTGGCTGGCAGTAAGAGCCTCGTCGAAGGGCTGAGCTCGTACGTAAGAGCTGCGGAAGGGTTCAGTGGACACGACACCACGAGAACAGAAGACGTCTCTCACCGGCGTACCGACAGCCATGGTCTCCTGTCAATCACAGCACACTCATGCATTAGCATGACCTACTGTAAAGCTGACCCAACAATGAAAATGTGCTCACCCTCAGGCCATCCAAGATATAAATGAGTTTGTTTCTTCATCAGATTTTGAGAAATTCAGCATTGCATCAGTGTCTCAGCAATGGATGCTCTGCAGTGAATGGGTGCCGTCAGAATGAGAGTCCAAACAGCTGATAAAAACATCACAATAATCCACAAGTAATCCACAGCACTCCAGTTAACATCTGGAGAAGACAAAAGCTGAAACAAATCCATCAAGACGTTTTTAACTTCAAACCATTGCTAAAATATGAGTTTATAATCCATAATAACGCTTCCTGGATTTGTCGATTACTTGTGGATTATTGTGGTGTTTTTATCAGCTGTTTGGACTCTAATTGGGGCAGTCGTGGCCTAATGGATAGAGAGTCGGACTTGTAACCAGAAGGTTGCGGGTTAGAGTCTCAGGTCCGGCAGGAATTGTTGGTGGGTGGAGTGAATAACCAGCGCTTTCTTCCACCCTCAATACCACGACTGAGGTGAGACCCTTGAGGCACCGAACGAAGAGCCGTTTTAGGTAGGCGTGGTTGACTCTTAACTTTTATAAAGAATATCTCTTTGGATTTGAGACTTTAGTCTTTGCAACTTTACAGATCTTCTTTATGCACCAAGAGCTTGTAACACTCCAAAGAGAAAGGAAAACTTGAAATCGCATCATATGACCCCTTTAACTCTTTCAGTAAAATGACAGAGTATTTTGTATTGTAAATCTCCTATTGATGCGGTTCTGCTGTATGATTAATGAATCTTTCAAAGATGATTTTACACACATACAGCAGCACTAAAATCTAAATGACTGATGTTAAAAAGCTCCTGGGCATTAAATGCATCAACTGCAGAAATACATGTGAACCTGAGCAGAGACTGCTGGAAGACACCAGCAGAGGGAGCTCTGAACCGGTGTGACGAGACGAGACGCTCAAACACGCGTGAGTCACGTGTGTGACGCCTCTGACCGCAGAGATCACTGATGATCACACGTCCCGCAGTATTTTGTATTGTAAATCTCCTATTGATGCGGTTCTGCTGTATGATTAATCAATCTTTCAAAGATGATTTTACACACATACAGCAGCACTAAAATCTAAATGACTGATGTTAAAAAGCTCCTGGGCATTAAATGCATCAACTGCAGAAATACATGTGAACCTGAGCAGAGACTGCTGGAACACACCAGCAGAGGGAGCTCTGAACCGGTGTGACGAGACGAGACGAGACGCTCAAACACGCGTGAGTCACGTGTGTGACGCCTCTGACCGCAGAGATCACTGATGATCACACGTCCCGCACCAGACCCTCCACAAGAACCGGCCCATCGCGACATGATCTGACAGCCTCACACTCTTCACCTGTGTTTGACGCCTCACACACACATCAGCGCACCGCGGCCTGTGCCACAGTATGTGACACATGAAAGCAGCTGACGTGCTCACATTACAAGAAACAGAAAGAGGAAATATCACACTGACACTGAATAACACTGTGTGTGTGTGTGTGTGTGTGTGAGTGTGTGTCCAGGTCTGTTTATAACTGTTTGCTCCAGTAATCAATGTCCTGCGGTTGCTAAGAGACGTTTCCTGTGACTTCAGTCTCCCTTCTGAACTTCCCTCACACACACACACACTTAATCTCACTCACACACTCACAATCTCACACTCACACACATATACACTCACACTCACACACACACACACACTCACTCACTCACAATCTCACACTCACACACACTTAATCTCACTCACACACTCACAATCTCACACTCACACACATATACACTCACACTCACACACACACACACACTCACTCACTCACAATCTCACACTCACACACACTTAATCTCACTCACACACTCACAATCTCACACTCTCACACACACACATACACACACACACGCACTCACTCACTCACACACACACACGCACACTTACTCACACACACGCATACACACACACATGCACACACACTCACACACACAAATGCTCAAACACACACTCGCACACGCACACACTCACACGCATACACACTCACATGCACACACACTCACACACACAAATGCTCAAACACACACTCACACGCACCATACACACACACACACACACACACACACAAATATATATACTTACACACACAAATACATACACACACACACACACACACAAATATATATACTTACACACACACACACACACACAGTAACAAGAGAAAAGACAGAGGGAAACACACACACACACAAATACACACACACACTCAAACACACTCACACACACACACACTCACACACTCAAACACACACACACAATCACTGCTCTCCATCTGAATACAGAAAAGCAGATCTGCTGTCTGCGTGTGTTCTGATGGGTCCGGCTCAGACGTTCACACACACATGACAAATGCAACACTGAAATAACACGAGGATACGGCCACAGACGTCCAGCTGACGTGCACGTACACAGATCAGCTCCATGAACTCCCAGCATGCCCTGCGGCGGACAGCAGCTTTACTGTAACACAGAACTCTCCTGCTGCCTAGCAACAGGCGTGTGATTGGGCCTGATCACGGCTGATCTCCACGGCAAAGGACACGCATTTTTAGCTCTTAATCTATGAATGAATCAAACACGACACTGCAGGAGACGGACGAGAGGCATCGCAGCACTTCCTCCTGAGACTCCTGAACCACAGCATCTCTGCAGCGTTATTTTAGTATATTTTATATACTATTACATTATCATTAACATTTTCATTTAGCTTTTGCTTTATATATATATATATATATATATATA
>NW_015638033.1:696771-697198 GCF_001515625.1 Sinocyclocheilus rhinocerous | reverse complement strand
TTTTGTTTTATATATATATATATATATATATATATATATAAATTTTTTTCTTCTTCATTGTGTTATTTTTTTGTCATTTTTAGTAGTTTTGCTCTATTTAAATATTGCTATTTGGATTTATATTATTTTCAGTTTTTATTTATTTCCAGTTATTAATTTTAGTGCTTCAACTTCAATTTATTTCAGGTAGTTGCAAAGGGAACCTTTCAAATATTTTTTTAGCTTACATTTTTTAAATATTTATGTATCATTGTAAAGTTTTATTAACACATGTATGATCACGTGGCCACAGTCACACAGCGGACTCATGGGTATCTGTGGACCGCTTCAGACACACTCACCTGCGCCGATGAACACCTGTGTGTGTCTGTGTGTGTGTGTGTGTGTGTGTGTCTGTGTGTGTGTGTGAGTGTGAGTGTCTGTGTGT
>NW_015638033.1:685108-696746 GCF_001515625.1 Sinocyclocheilus rhinocerous | reverse complement strand
TGTGTGTGTGTGTGTGTTTGTGTGTGTGTGTGTGTGTGTGTGTGTGTGTGTGTGTGTGTGTGAGTGTGTGTGTGTGTGTGTGTGTGTGTGTGCAGGTATCACTCACCTGTGATGAGGCGTCTTCAGGAGCGTCCGTGTCGCTGTACAGTGCGCCACCTGCAGGTGAACATCACACACATTCTGATCAAACTGCACCAGCTATACTATTGGAAGCATTTCTAATATTGTGATTTACCACGGTAAGAACTGCTGCTAGGCACAACAGCTCCCTGAAGTGTGGTAAAATCACTGTAGGACACATTAAACAGCAGCGGTGCTGTGACGTCAGACAGCGGCTCTATGGGGCCCTTCAGCACGACTCAGAGATCTCACACCGCAAAGATAGCGGTTGACTGATTAATCTGCAAGGCCAACATTTGCGGCATCGGCTGATAAGTTTTTCCATTTGGTCCATAAGTGTTGTGAGCAGGACTTTTATTTTGACAGCACTGAATTAGACTTGTGCCGGTATTCGGTAATGCGATATATCACGGTAATGAATATGCACGATATTGTTATCTTGGGCACTTCTAAATACCGTGAATAATTATATATTACAAATTATTCAGAATTTTGAATTCTTTTGCACTTTAATCTGTGTAAAACTTTTAACTTTGTACATTTTTCTGTATTGCTTTATTGCATTTAAATGTTCAGTTATTTTTGTTATAAGAAAAATGTTATTAAACCTGTTATACTGTGTTATGACAGCACTTTTTAAAACTAAATTTCAATATCGTGATAATACCGTATACCGTGATAAAAGCATTAGCAATTAATCGCAACATGAAAATTTGATACCGGCATATCCCTACACTGAATGGAGCGCAGACACGCAGGAGATTCCCAGCCAGATTACTGATGAACTGCTGCTTAGCGTTTACTTCTCTTTAGTCACGTTTGTTCTTAACAAATTCCTCGATTGTGTAAAATACCATAATAGGATTACAGAATCAAGAAGTTCCTATCTGAAGTATAAATCTATTTTTTATCAAGTTCAAATGATTTTTCATATAACTTTTGTATAATTAAAATTATTTGAATAAATATTATGTAAACTCAATATAGATTTCACTGCTGTTATTTATCTTTAAATGAAATAGTGTGATATCATATAGTCTTATATGGGCCTCTCTGCTCCGTAAGACAGAGTTTCCCAAACAGAGGGTTTATGAGGGGATGAAAAGCTAACAATTATATTCACTTTAAAATTAAAATAAATGATTGGGGCTGCAGGATAATTGTGCCAGGTCTTAGTGTGATGATCAAATCAAAGGCTGTGATTGAATCAAACAGCTGTATAATCTGATGCGCTGTGTGTTTCAGAGTGAAGCGCAGCACTGTGTTCATCTGGGCAGTCGTGGATAGAGAGTCGGACTTGCAACCCAAAGGTCACGGGTTCGAGTCTCAGGTCTGGCAGGGATTGTTGGTGGGGGGAGTGAATGACCAGCGCTCTCTTCCACCCTCAATACCACGACTGAGGAGAGACCCTTGAGCAAGAACCAAACCCCCAACTGCTCCAGGTGTGTGTGTGAGTGTGTGTGAGCGTGTGTGTGTGTCTGTGAGTGAGTGTGAGTGTGTGTGTGTGTGTGGCTGTGCGTGTTATACGTGTGTGTGTTAGTTATACCTGTGTGTGTGTGTTATACGTGTCTGTGTGTGTGTGAGAGTGTGTGTGTCTGTGAGTGTGTGTGTGTGTGTGTCTGTGAGTGTGTTATATGTGTGTGTGAGAGTGTGTGTGTGTTTGTGTCTGTGAGTGTGTGTGTGAGTTGACGTGACGTGTCCAGCAGCGCTGTGTCCCGGTTGCCACAGTAACAGGCTCCTGAGAGCCGGCAGGCTGCAGTCTGGAGTCATGCAGCAGGAATACTGAAGAAGCTGCGCTCCGTTACACAACA
The DNA here is from genome assembly GCF_001515625.1 of Sinocyclocheilus rhinocerous. NCBI lineage: Eukaryota > Metazoa > Chordata > Actinopteri > Cypriniformes > Cyprinidae > Sinocyclocheilus > Sinocyclocheilus rhinocerous. Next base: position 694,815 of record NW_015638033.1, on the reverse strand, counting down.
CACACTGGAAAATTCCACTTCAGCAAACGAGCATGACGTCATCAGGTGGAGCGTGTGAACCAAGCGCCGCTGAAACATGCGACTAAAGCAGCCGCGGTCAGAGCAGACTTTCACAAACGCCGTCATACGATCTCACGCTGATTTAAAAACATAAACTCAACATGGAACAAACAACAGAATCTGAATTGTGTTCAAAACTGGTGAATTTTACAACATTAACACTGTCATTTTCCAGTTTATTACTGCGAAGAATCAATCTGCATTGTATAAAGCACTGTAAAAAATGTGATTACAGCGTTTTATACAATACAGATTGTTTCAAAGCAAGTCATTATTCAGATCATTGATGATTCAGGAGGAAAACATGTTTGTTAAGGCCCAGGTATACTTCACTTTCCGTGCTTTGTCTCGCGCACAGCTTTTAAAGTATACTCAACTGCAGACGCGCTCGACACACGCACAGCACCACAGGATCAAGAAGCACCGCTTTAATGAATCTATCTGACACGGTGAGTGTGTCAATGTGTTTCTGACTACAGTCTGAATATCATGAATGAAAGCACTCGTGGTGTGGTTTTCAGAAATACAAACTCATCAAGAGTGACGTTAAATGAGACACTATATGGCACACATTGTGCATTTTGAAAACATTTCCATGAATGTGTTAGAGCTCCAGGCTGAGATGAGTCACACCGCCGCTGCTGCTGATTCAGTTCAGATTCAGAATGGAGCCGCTCACCTTGTGTGATGTCCTCCAGAGCTCGCCGGATCCCGCGGTCGAAGGCCCTGGCGTCTGCTGGGCTCTGGAAGGTCAGGCCCAACTTCATGCTGCCGATCCTCCAGTGGTGGAAGATGGGATTGACTTTATTATACACGAGATCCCTCCTGATGACGCAGTCCAGCAGCACCTGGAGCCAGAGCGAGGTCTCGTTACTCACACAGAGCACGGTTAATGAACCTCACGTGTGTCTGACGCTCATCAAAGCAGCTACATCTCACAGCATGAGCGGCGTGTGCTTTAACACTGTGTCAGGGTTATTACAGTTAACTGTAAAAAACGAACTAAAAATGTCATTACTTGAAATAAAACAAATGCTAGCTGAAATAAAATAAAATATAAAATAATTACTTTGTAACTAATATTTTTATTTAATAACTTAATTTCTCATAGTTGCCAAGGCAACATTTCATTTTTTCATTTCGTTTTAAGTACTAGAATAAAAATGAATAAAAATGACAAAGACATTAAAAATAGCCCAAACACAGAACTAAATGACCAAATCTTTAAAATAAATCAAATACTGTAAACAAAACTAAAAAAATCAAAGTAACACTTTATTTTGATAGTCCAGTTTAGACATTCTACTAACTATCAGTAACTTTGCAACTATATGTCAACTAGCAGTCATTAGAGTATTAGTAGACTGTCTGCTTAATATCTGCTATATTTATTTTGCTTTAATTTGATGATCAGACATTCAACAGACTATAAGTAACTTTGCAAGTACATGTCAACTTATTCTACTAACTTATTCTGTCAACCTATTCTATTATTCTACTAACGATAACATGTCAGCTAACTCTCATTAATTTGTAATTACATGTTAGTTGACATGTAGCTGCAAAAAGCCACTTACAGTTAGTAGAATGTCTGAAGTGAACGATCAAAATAAAGTATTAGCAAAACTAATTCAATATGTTAATAAAAATGATACTAAAATAACACTGTCAAGTTAAAGTCGTGATGCATTTCTGAGTGAAATCTAACAGGAAAACACAAGCATCTGTCGGCTGCTGTTTGAGCTGTGAAACGTGAGCGTGTGCTTCTGCTTCATTCTGAACTGGACTTCCGTCCGCCTGCACCGGTGTCACTGCGACCGGCTTATATCATTTTATATTAGCTTTACATTACTTATAAAGCCAGAGTTTTAGTTTCAATCGGCCTCAATAATCTCTCTGAATGATCTTCATTTTGGGGCTTTTCTCAGAAAAACTGCTGAATGCAGGAGCGGCGAACAAACACTTCCTGTGCAGGCGTGAGGTCATGATGATGATGTCACAGTACCGTTTTGTCTCTGAGCCGCTCTCCGTGGATGAGGAAATCCGCTCCGCTAGAGCCGTCGGCCTCGGTCCGGCTGACCTTGTGCACAGTGATGCAGCTGAGTCCACCGGAGCCCAGAGGAAGCCATCCACCGCTGGAGTCATCACGACCCATGACCACCGCTCTCACACGAGCGTAACTCTCCCTGCGGCACAGCAGCACAGCACACACGTGATCGTGAGGAGACACCAACAGTCCTGACACAGTCTCTCTCTCTCACACACACACACACACACACACGCACACTCACACCACACACACACACACTCACTCACACACACACACACACACGCACACACACACACACACACACATCACTCATTCTCACACATCTAAAATGATATTCCGGTGAATCTCACAAAAACACTTTATGTAGGGCAGATTTTGTCTATAATAACTGCAAGAAAAGTGCAGTTTATGTAAAACAATGATGGGTCACACTTAACTAGGTGGCCTTAACTAGTGTGTACTTAATCATTTGATACAATATACTTATGTGCATACATGTGGGTGCACTATAATTACATTTAAAGTACTTGCATTTAATGAACTTTTGTTGTTACTCTGCTAACTTTACTCCAATCATTACCCAGCCGTTACCCCACAGCCAAACTATAACCGAGCCCTACAGTAAATGTGGGAACTTTCCAGAACAACATGTAATTACACTGTAAATCTATAGTCCTGCAGGTGTTAGTACATAATAATTAATGACACTTAATATAAAATGTGACCAAATGATGTCAATAGTGTGCAGAGTGCACAATAAATATGATTTTACTCTTTGTTCAGATTCAATAGACAAGGGTAAAGCAACACAATCTATACATGAGAGATAAAGGAAGACATGTCTCTGAGACTCCTTTAACGTGCTGATTGACTGAAGATAAACTCAACTGAAGTGTGAAATCAGTTACTGACTGATGAACCAGACACAGGCTGAATTCAGAAGTCACACTACTGTTTTTATGTGTCAGTAACAGTGTGATGGAGTGTGTTCGTGTGCTGCTGATTCTTTCATTCATCAGACGTTCGTGACGAAACACCACAGATCACACGGCTCAACACGGAAACACACTCATGTTGTTCACATGACAGCAGCTGGTCTGAAACGCCTTCCATCTGATAATGATTTCATCAGGCCGGAAACAGCAGAGGTCAAAGGTCAGCGCAGGCGCAGCCTCTAGGTCATTCATTAAGCCCGGGAGGATTGGAGAAGGAAGCAGAGATGAATATTTCACAGACGAAAACGAATAAACAGCAAACTGCTTCTGTCCGGTCCTGTAAACGAGCCGCGCGACCTGACTGTCCTAATTAACGATTTCAGCAAACATATCATTTAAGAGAAGGCATAAACCTAAGTACACAGTTTGGTCACACTTTAGTTTAGGGGCCAATTCTCACTATATTAACTGTGACTTTTGCCTCAATAAACTCCTAATGTGCTGCTTAATAATAGTTAGTAAGGTAGTAGTTAAGTTTAGATATGGGGTTTAGGATTAAGGGATCTAGAATATGGTCATGCAAAATAAGGCATTAATATGTGCTTTATAAGTACTAATAAACAGCCAATATACTAGTAATATGTATGCTAATAAGCAATTAGTTAACAATGCTCTTCCATCTAAATGCCTTCTGTCATCTGATCACGAGACGGGTTTCTATCCAAAGTTGTGAATTTAACTTATGCGCAAAAGTGGAATATTTTAGTTTCCATCCGACGAGTCAAAGAGAACAAAATCGTCACTTCCTGATAAACTGGCACTAAATATCACTGAGAAAAGTAGGAGAAGCCACGGAATATAATGATTTTCATATATAATACATTACTTGCGCCTCAGAGCGAGCAGACGAAACACAATAAATGCACTCATTGCTTCCGGAGGTGGATGCTGCTGTTTGGGAACACAGTCGTGTAAGATAGTTCTGGGAGGCGATTCTACAGAAATACTTTGACGACAGAACAACCATAACAACATTTCAGATGCTGTGCAGTGAGATCAGTCCACTGGTTAGTCAGGTTATGCCGTCCCATAGCGCAGTCACATGACATTTTTGATGCGCATGGAGGAATTTATTCAGCAAATGCGTTTCCATCTCCCATTATTCGCATTAACCCTTTTTCGCACAAGTCAAAAACCACCTCAAGCAAGCGTAAACACTTTTTTGCGAATTAAGGGATTTTTTTATTTATTTGGCATTTACATCACTCGTTTCTGATGCGATACTTTAAAATGCGTAAAAACGCAGGGTGATGGAAACATAGCTACGGTGTGATAGACAGATGCATCATCAGGGCTCGTCTTCAGTATGCTCTCATTCACACCATCAACATCACACAGAGACGGACCACAGCACATTCAACACCACAATACTAGAGAATACTCTACAGATGATGATGTGTTCTTGAAACAAACGTACGAATTACATTAAATGGTTTGTTCACCTGAAAATGAAAATTCTGTCATCATTGACTCTACCTCATGTCGTTCCAAACCTGTATGAGTTTCTTTCTTCTGCGGAGCACAAAAGATGATCTTTCAAAGAATGTGGGTAACCAAACAGTTGATGGTACCCAATGACTTCTACAGAATGGAAAAAAAATACTATGGAAGTCAACGGCTACCAGCAACTGTATGGTTACCAACATTCTACGAAAGATCATCTTTTGTGCTCAACAGAAAGAAACAAACTCATACAGGTTTGGAACAAAATGAGGTAGAGTCAATGATGACAAGTTTCATTTTTGGGTGAACTATCCCTTTAATTCAGATGGACTGAACCAGCCCTAAATGTCATTGGTCAGCCCAGGCGCCGCCCTAAAAGAAAGAAGAGAAATACCACTTTAACGACTACATTTATTCAGAAATAAAATCTAGATGAGACTCTTTGAATATGTTATTTGCACTCTTTGAATGCATTATGATCGAAGCTCAATGAGTATCAACTAATCACCAACAAAACCCACATTTGTGCAAACATCTAGGAGAAGAAATCTTTGATCCTTATGTCCATAAGTTCATAAAGAATGGGGGCCTTATTATTGCATGTCATTATCCAATTAATATTCAACAAGAGCTGACACAATATCCAGTAAGGACGAGGATATTAGAGGGAAGTCGAATGATGCTCCACGCGAGACACCAGACATCACCAAACATGCTATTAAACAGTTCTTTATCTACCGTTTAATTTATTTATACAAAAGTATTTTTATAATAATTACAAATTAATAACTGAAAACAACTGTATGGTGTCAAGAAACAATTGTATGGTCTTAACTTCTTATCTACTAATAGCTCCAAACATTAGTAAGTCCTTAATAATAACATGAATGAAGCAATAAACAGAGTTCAGATGTTTTGTCTGTAATCAGACAGAACACACACGATACACACGACAGCGTTTGCATGCAGCGACATTAATATTCAACAAGAGCTGACACAATATCCAGTAAGGACGAGGATATTAGAGGGAAGTCGAATGATGCTCCACGCGAGACACCAGACATCACCAAACATGCTATTAAACAGTTCTTTATCTACCGTTTAATTTATTTATACAAAAGTATTTTTATAATAATTACAAATTAATAACTGAAAACAACTGTATGGTGTCAAGAAACAATTGTATGGTCTTAACTAATCACTATCTACTAATAGCTCCAAACATTAGTAAGTCCTTAATAATAACATGAATGAAGCAATAAACAGAGTTCAGATGTTTTGTCTGTAATCAGACAGAACACACACGATACACACGACAGCGTTTGCATGCAGCGACTGCTTTACTTCCAAATATATAAATGATGAGGGCATTTGGAAGGGAAAACACTGATACTGGCGAGACATAGAGAGAGAGAGAGAGAGAGAGAGAGATGCAGTGTGAATGAGGCTTTACCAGAGTTTAAAAGACATTAATGGTTTTCTAAACAGGCACTGAACAGGATTCCCATTAAACGGCCTTCCAGCCAATGAAATCGAGCCATTAGAGCGGCAGACCCCACTGTTCATTACACCAAACGCAGGCGGTGTACTGTAATCAAACTCTGGTGATAGTGAGCGATGCCGTCTACAGCACACACTCAGCTCCTGTCTGTCTCAATAAAACCATTTTATCTGTCAAAGTAGACCGACAGTGAAACTTCATTCTTCATTCGAGCAAATGACGTCACCTCATTTTGAGGGTTTTCTGCTGCTGATGTGCGAAAATTATCGATACAGATAAAAGACAGAAAGCGCTGCTTGTGTGAATCCTGGAAAATGGAAACCTGCTTCTTTGTAATGCAGTTTAACAGGTTTTGTGTGTGGAAGTAATGGTCAAATGACTGTTTTCAAGAGACGAAAGATATATAAAGACAGTGCACTCATTACTATGAATGGGAGAAAGGGCAGAACACAGCCCCGTTCACACCAGAAACGATAACGATAATGATAACTATATTAGTTTATTATAATCGTGCAGTTTTATCGACTGTCACTTTAAATGCTGGAGCTCTTTAAAGCAGGATGCATTCTGATCGGCTGTCAGTGTGTAAAAAAATCAACACAGTTAAAGTGATTCCAGCGATATTGTTCCTCTGTGTCGTTATGTTCATAGCTGTGGTGTGGACTCTGTTAATCTTTTCTATGTAGAACTACATATTTAAAACTATATCTTTATCATTATAGTTATTGTCCTTGGTGTGAATGGGCCTTAAGTCCCACCTTCTAAATGAAAGAGCCAATCGGTAAGTCAATGCGTCACTATGTTTGAAGTTTGGGTTGCCATATGAACAGTCGGTGAGACGCACGCTTAGAGCTGCACATGTGCATTAGCTGGACCAGTCTGAAACAAACGCTATTTGAGAATAAGAAACTACATTTACGGGACGGTTCATCTCAGATTTTGTTGCTGATTTTAAATACATGATTTGACTGTGAGTGTGGCAAGTAGTTTCTGAGATTTCAGGATTTCCCCGTTCAAACAGACTGGACTGGATGCTCGAAGGTGTTGCAAATATCGAGTGAACAGACTTTTCTTGAAAGGGAGTTTGCTGTGAAGCTCTCAGCTCATCCGGCAGATAAAGCATTTATATTGAGTGACCCGCTGACATCATGCTCAGTAATTACAGTTCTGAACATACAAATCCAACTGCTGCGTTCAACCGCTTCAGACACTCGACTTACAGGAGAAACCAAACCAGAGTCCAGCCAGTCCAACATTCAGAAGACAAACCACGCTTTTAGAAGATCTCCATCAGACCAGGATGACGTGAACCACAGACTGTCAAAACATCCAGACATATCTAGTCTCAGTGAAAGAAATTAACTTCAAACCAACAGTCACGTGTGAAGGGAACGGTGTTCACAGGACCTGGAGTGAAAGACGAGACACGGGGAGCCGGAGTGAGACGAGGAGGAGCAGGAGAAGCAGGATGAGTAGGGGAGCAGGAGGAGCAAGAGGAGGAGGAGTAGGAGGAGCAAGAGGAGGAGGAGTAGGGAGGCAGGGGGCAGTAGGAGCAGGAGTAGGGGGAGCAGGAGTAGAGTAAATAGGAGTAGGAGCAGGAGGAGCAAGAGGAGGAGGAGTAGGGGGCAGGGGGCAGGAGGAGCAGGAGTACGGGGAGCAGGAGTAGAGGAAATAGGCAGGAGGAGTAGGAGCAGCAGGAGCAGGAGAAGCAGGAGCAGGAGAAGCATGAGGAGGAATAGGAGGAGCAGGAGCAGGATGTGGCCTGAGCCGGAGCTCCTTCCGCTCCTCATGACACAATAACTGGACATGTGTTTGTGGACGAGCCGCTCTTTCCATTTGCATCAGAACGAGAGAAACTCCAGCCCAGTGTCCTGAACGAACCCAATAACTCATCCTAAACACAAAAACTATAAGAAACCAAACAGATCACGTGACATTTCTTCAGGTCCACACTTTGCAAAATGATTTAGGAACTCCAGAAAGAAATCAGCAGTGTGAGCATGATGTTTGTTCTCTAACGGGTCCTGTAGCATTCAACTGAACTCGGTGACCCACAGTTGCTACAGCAGAGCACTGCAAACACACGATCCACATCATCCTGTACAGAGCGATCATCGTGTTTTTGGGTGTAGAGACTATTCTGGACAGTCAATCACACTGAAACCTGCTCTCAGTCACAGGCTGTTGACCCTACACTAGTACAAACACAGACATGTACACAAAACTATCACAAATTCTTTCCACTCAACTCATTTATAAGATGCATTAACTGACGTAACAGCATGAACAGACCGACTAAAGGCTTTGATGGAGATTCTAGAATGCGATTTCCAAACGCTCTTTATATATAGAGCTCTCCATAAACGCCTGAACATCAACATGTGCTGTCAGCAATGAGACAAACAAAACCAATGTGCTTAAACGGAGCAAAACAATATAAAAACTGGTGGTTCTGCTATACCAATACAAAAAAAGAGATAAAATCAATCAAAAAAAATATTAAAATGAAAAATGCAACCAACTTTACAGTTTTCACCATACTTGAGATGGAATGACAACTTGGAGTATGTAACGTGCCCAAGACTTTTGCACAGAACTGTATATATGAAAATTAATATATCCCAAGGCAAATTTTTCATATAAAGGTTTTGTAAATTGTGAGGTCCCGGAACAAAGCGGGGTGACGGATCTGGCATGTGATTAGAGGAGGGAGAGGTAGCCTATCGGAGCATTTGTGCAATGGAGGACCAGCTTACGTGATTAACAGCGTGCATCTTCTTACGGTCATGAAAAAAACGTGAAAAGTCGTGAAATTTTAAAACAGCAATTTCCAGGCCTGGAAAAGTTTTGGAAAAGTCATGGAATTTTTTTCCTCAAATCTCTGTATAATAGAGTTATGTTTAATCAGCTTTCGAGTTAATAATGAGGGAAATTCCTGCAAACATTTATTCAATAGAGCATGTAGGTTAGATGAGTAAATAAATCCACACATACTATCAGATTAAATCAGTCATTTGAAAACAGCGTGAGTGATTCAGCTGTACCGCGTCTTCTCTCTCTTACTCTCAAAGCGGCTTCACAACAGCGCATCTCGTCTGCACTACTGCACGCTGCGATACAAGATTTTCGCTCGGGTTTCGGGACAGTCGACAGAATTCGAGTCATTGTTGCATTGTCAAAAAACTGTAACTGTAAATCTTTTTAAGTTTAAGCCATTCGATACTCGCGTGCTCCAAATGGGGTTTTCTGTTCGCTCACAGTCACGTCCAAACCGCGCGCATATAAAGCTGCCTCGCGAGTACCAAATTGAGTTATTTTTCACAACTTACACACAAAATTACATCAAAATGGCCGTCCTGGCGAGTATCCTCATAAGCACAGTCGGTTTTGTCTTAACTAAATGTAAACATGTGAGAAAAAACGCATGTGTATCAGTATTGGATCAGAGTAGAGGTCGACCGATTCATCGGTTTTGCCGATTAATCGGCACCGATAGTTGATTGGCAGAACTATCGGTTATCGGCAAAAATCAATGCCGATAGTTTTCCGGGTTGCGTCCGTTGCTGGAGTGGCCGAGAAGGGTCCGCTGCCATTATACAGTACGAGAGCGGCCTCTAGAGGCGGAAATCACTAACAGCACGTGTTGTTTGTTTTGACA
>NW_015638033.1:680159-684595 GCF_001515625.1 Sinocyclocheilus rhinocerous | reverse complement strand
ATATTTGTACATTTTTAAAGGTTCTTTTTTTAACGTTAGTAAACTATGAAATAACTTTAATGATCAATATAATAATTAATATTAATATGTTTATTCATTTACAAAGTATGGTTCAGTACTGCTACTGCTTTTTTAAAAATAGTAAAGCTCTGTTTTAGTTTTCGTTTACCATTTTAAAAACTATCGGTTGATTAATCGGTATTGGCCAGTGTGGTCCAACCTAGCTATCGGTATCGGTAAAATCCACTATCGGTCGACCTCTAGATCAGAGCATTCGGGTTTGTGAGAGCAGCCACGTCGCGTCTCTTTGCGCGCTCAAGTTTGTTATTTCAAATGTAGTTGCGCGGCAAGCGCGCTCATAATAGAAGTTTTTGCATGAAATATATGCATGCTATAGGTCAACACGAACGTCTTTCATTGGCGCGTGAGGAGGGGATCTGTCAAATGAGGTGCCGGATCGGATTTCGGACAAATTTGGAGGTGCCGGATCCGGATCTGGCTTGTTCCGGCACAAATTAAGCCCTGCTACTATGTTTTTATCAGCTGTTTGGACTCTCATTCTGATGGCACCCATTCACTGCAGAGCATCCATTGCTGAGACACTGATGCAATGCTACATTTCTACAAACCTGATGAAGAAACACACTCATCCTGATCTTGGTTGACCTGAGTGTGAGCACATTTTCATTTTTGGCTGAACTTTTCCTTTAAGAGTCCCTCTGATCAGAGCTATTAATTAATGTTTTACTCACTCTAGATTACATAACTAAATGGCAATGATTTATTTATTTTACAGTGTTATTCTGCAGTGTTTCACCATGAGTAACCGATCTTCAGTCAAACCAGCAGCAACGTGACTCATCAACTGAGACATCACAAACTTCCTTAGTCTCACACACACACACACACACACACACACACACACTCACTCCTCAATCCTTCCTGTTTTCCGTGTTTTTAGGCCACACACGTTCACACGGCTGTGTTCCTACAGGACAAACACTCGAGCTCAAAGAGAATTCAGAAGAATCAGATACTGAGGAAACAGCTGATCAGCTCACATCTCACGAGCTTCACTGACAATCTGTCTTGATGAGAGGAGCTATATCAACTACATATCAAAACAGATGTATACACACACAGATATAACTGTGTGTACAGGAATGAAGAAATATGTAATATCATCATATTATTGACCTGCAACACTCATCATTTTTCTGCCCGTGAAAGGAAGTGAGAAACATGTGTAAAACATCACAGGACCAGAGATTATTAGTAATTATTAGATAATTCTGAACACTACAAACTAAAAAAACATCTTCAGAAATCTGCCTTAAAACATCACACATGTCTGATATCATCTGATGGATGCAATCAGAGTCTGAAGCTCGAACCTCAGAGTCTGTGTCCATCACACACTGTGTGAGTTTCTGTCAACTCTGAACGACAGACTGTAAATTGGAGCACAAATCTGTCATTTAGCGTGGGCGCCACTATTCTCATCCAGTTAGAGCAATTATGAAATCGTTATAGTTACTGCTCTCTTGATGAGAATTGGTCTTAAGGATGAAAGTTTTTGGTGAATCATGAAGAGAAAGCATGACAGGAACAGATCCTTTGACAGAGAAGCAGCAGTAAAATGATCTAGGCATTAATCATATCATGAGCAATCACACTTGCTTTGATCTTATGACACATAAGAGGTCATTGTTCAAAACTGTGTTTCAGACTTCAAGGACTCGTCCTCACTGCAATATCATGACCAGTGAGCAGCGATGACAGTCACTGATCAGGACAGTCTCCTCCAGTCGTAAAGGAGATGAAGCACCGTCACTGAGCGTTACTCAGGTCAGAATGAGGGTGGAAAATCATGTACTGCGAACGTGACTCTTTTCATGCAAAAAAGTACACTAACATTAAAAGTGGACTACACGAGGCATATTAAAACAATGACAACAGGCATGCGATCAGGAGGGTTATGTACATGCACTTGCCTGACAGTTACCATGCGCATCTTCTAGTTGTGCATGTATGATGTGTTAAATTCAGTCTTTAGAAATATAACACATATCCGTGTTTGTATTTACACATGAAGTGATATTAAGTCAAGTCACATTTTCTGCACATATACAGATTGTTTCAAAGTAGCTTCACAGTGATAAACAGGAAAATAACAGAATCAATGATGCAAACTTCTTCAAATACAACAAAAATTATTCAGCTCATGTCAGTTCAGTGTTGATTCAGTGCAGTTCAATAACTGTAAAGTTCTTCAATTATGAGACAAATTCAATTTCAGCTGTAAAGCAGCAGAAGACAAGAGAGTCATTATTCAGATCAATTCAGTTCAAGTTTTGTTTTCATCTGATATTAGAGAACGAATAGGGCGTTTCAGTACAGACGTACACTTGAACTCGTCTCACGTCATTCAGCTCAGTACAGATGTGCTCGCAGAAGACAAACATCAGCCGGAGGGGTATCACGAGGAAACTGTGTTCAGAACTTACTAGAAGTGTATCAAAAGAGCAAGATCTCAGCAAAAACATCTACATTTGTGCATCTGTCCAGGCTGAACGTCCCACTAAATTCAGCTCAAGAGCAGAGCGCAGGAGGCTTGAAGAACCTCAGCGTGTCATGGCCTCAGAAACCTGCTCTACATGAAACGAAAGTCAGTCGTGAGGAGCAGGACCGCTGGACCACTGAGCTCTGGAAAGATGAGTCAAACAGATTAGTAAAAGATCCTAACAGATGAGTCAAAGATCCGAACAGATGATTCAAAGATCCGAACAGATGAGTCAAAGATCCGAACAGACGAGTCAAGGATCTGAACAGATGAATCAAAGATTCGAACAGACGAGTCAAGGATCCGAACAGGCGAGTCTAGGATCCGAACAGACGAGTCAAAGATCCAAACAGACGAGTCAAAGATCCGAGCAGATTAGTAAAAGATCCTAACAGATGAGTCAAAGATCTGAACAGATGAGTCAAAGATCCAAACAGACGAGTCAAGGATCCGAACAGACGATTCTAGGATCCGAACAGATGAGTCAAAGATCCGAACAGATGATTCAAAGATCCGAACAGATGAGTCAAGGATCTGAACAGATGAATCAAAGATCCGAACATACGAGTCTAGGATCCGAACAGACGAGTCTAGGATCCAAACAGACGAGTCAAAGATCCGAACAGATTAGTAAAAGATCCTAACAGATGAGCCAAAGATCTGAACAGATGAGTCAAAGATCCGAACAGACGAGTCAAGGATCCGAACAGATGAGTCAAGGATCCCGAACAGATGAGTCAAAGATCTGAACACAATTTAATTAAGTGATAAAAAGCAGTTGCAAATGTTGTACAAAAATAAATATACTAATCTTTGCAGCAATAAAATGTTTAGCACTTTGTTTTACTACCAAATTATATGTAATATATTATTATTATTAATATTTAACTTACATTGGAAAGGTTTCCGTGACCTCTCGCGCGATCTTGGCAAAAAGTCTCACGATTTATTTCCAGAACATGATGCATGATGGGATACACTAACGCTCGAATACCGCTCCGGAGCGGTATTCGAGATAGTGTAGGTTTAGTGTGCGTTAAGTGATTTGCGCACTTACTTCCTGTCGCGCGCACGCGCTCTCAAGTGCCCAAGACCGCAAGTGTGGGTATTTGGACAAGGGGAAAGTCTGTTGTGCAAGTACACTTACGAAGTTGTGCATGGTAAGAGGAACATCATCCAGCACTTCTACCAGAAGCTCTTCCCCTACGAGGGGTGTGATGTCAGTGTCCCATTCTGTAAGTCTCTTCCGGCTGGCCAAAAGACAAAAGAACAACAAAGTCAAAACAACAGAGTATAAACCTTACTAAGAAGAGACATTTTGTCATTTTACAAGTCAAATTCTTAGGGACACCTACCCTTCAAGAAGGCGAAAGACAGCACAGCAATCCTGGCTGAGGCCTCTGACTTTTAGAGCTTTATCTAGACTATCATGGACAGTTTGACCAGGCCGAACATTTACCTAAACACATGGTCACATAGTGCTATCAACGTATGATCACAAACACGCATCCTCTAATTACCGATATATACAGGTTATGTTAGCTATTCCATTTCTTTACTAAAAATAATAAAAGGCATTTTAAACTAATCAGACTCCAGTAAATGAACCCTCACCACCGTCCGCTGCTTGTTGGGGAGGTAGACACGAATGGTGCCCCCACCTCGGGGTGTGTCATCAGGGCTGGTTTCCCCCGAGGAGGAACAGGAGGAGGTGTTGGACATGGTGTCTCCAAAGGGGCAGTCAGGGACCGGCAGCACTGACACTCAGTCGGCCGCAAGAAAGAGTTACACACCAGGGCAAAGCAGGAAGAAGCCCTCATCTGGAGCCTGGGATGGAAAATAGTGTTAGCGTTAATATAATATAATATAAATA
>NW_015638033.1:656324-679334 GCF_001515625.1 Sinocyclocheilus rhinocerous | reverse complement strand
GATCCGAACAGACGAGTCAAAGCTCCGAACAGACGAGTCAAAGGTCCGAACAGACGAGTCAAAGCTCCGAACAGACAAGTCAAGGATCCGAACAGACGAGTCAAAGCTCCGAACAGACGAGACAGTATGTGGAAAAGAAAGTGTTTTTTTAACCTTAAACCGCATAAACACGTTTCATTACACCAAATACACAAAATAATGTTCTTTTTAGCAACATCATATGACCCCTTTAAATGTAACATTTTTATTTTAATGTAAGACTATGTTTTATTTTAAATTTAACAGTAATTTACTTTCAAATGCCCCAATTGCTGAAGTGTCTGCACAACTTTTTTGAACAAGTTCAAGTTGCATTGTTCAAAATACCTGTAGCATAGCAGTGCATACCTGTTTACATTTAATTAAGATTGACTAGACTAGACTAATACAAATAGTTGAGTTTGCCAGGTGCATACGACATTTATGACAGGTTTTCATGAAAGTGTTGGTCAGTTTGTCTGCTTGACAATCCCATTTTACACTGCAGCAAAAGATCCGAACAGACGAGTCAAAGATCCGAACAGACGAGTCAAAGATCCGAACAGACGAGTCAAAGATCCGAACAGATGAGTCAAAGATCCGAACAGACGAGTCAAGGATCCGAACAGATGAGTCAAAACTCCGAACAGATGAGTCAAAGATCTGAACAGACGAGTCAAAGATCCGAACAGACGAGTCAAAGCTCCGAACAGACGAGTCAAAGGTCCGAACAGACGAGTCAAAGCTCCGAACAGACAAGTCAAGGATCCGAACAGACGAGTCAAAGCTCCGAACAGACGAGACAGTATGTGGAAAAGAAAGTGTTTTTTTAACCTTAAACCGCATAAACACGTTTCATTACACCAAATACACAAAATAATGTTCTTTTTAGCAACATCATATGACCCCTTTAAATGTAACATTTTTATTTTAATGTAAGACTATGTTTTATTTTAAATTTAACAGTAATTTACTTTCAAATGCCCCAATTGCTGAAGGGTCTGCACAACTTTTTTGAACAAGTTCAAGTTGCATTGTTCAAAATACCTGTAGCATAGCAGTGCATACCTGTTTACATTTAATTAAGATTGACTAGACTAGACTAATACAAATAGTTGAGTTTGCCAGGTGCATACGACATTTATGACAGGTTTTCATGAAAGTGTTGGTCAGTTTGTCTGCTTGACAATCCCATTTTACACTGCAGCAATAAAATTGAAGTGAGATAAACAAACTGAGAAATGTTTCTTTTTAGTTGAAACAGATGTTGCCAAAGTTTTCGTTTGGGGACATAATTTGAAGTTGGAAAAAGGTAATAAATTGCAATATATTGCAGAATATTGCAATATATTTAAAATCGCAGTAATATTGTATCGTGATAATATCGTATCGTGGGGCCTCTGGTGATTCCCACCCCTAGTGTAAAAATGAAAATTAATGTCAAAATTAAGAATAACAAGGGCTCTGACAAAAACTCTCTTTAAATGCTTTTAAATTATTGTATCGGCAAATCGGTTTTGAAAATGACCGATAACCAAATATCGGTGCCGATAATCGGTCGACCCCTAGTTTTAACAATGTTTGATCTGACATTATCAAGTATGAAACTCATTTTGCCAAAACCAAACAAAACTACACTTTGAAAGTCCATGCATTCACTGCATCACGACGCCTGAGATTACTGCGTGTGTGCATTTCATGATATTGCTGTGATACCAAAAGTGGCTGTTTATTAGTACTTATAAAGAACATATTAATGTCTTATGCACGACCATATTCTAGATCACTTATACCTAAACACAGCTACTACAACAACTACCTTACTTACTATCAATAAGTAGCAAATTAGAAGCTTATTGAGGGAAAACTATTAGTTAATAGTGATTATGTGTTCACTATTAATATTAAGTATTACCCAAGAAGTTAATATTGTGAGTTACATTTTAAAAACAATATCAATCTTGTCTTTTTATTGTCTCTATTTTGCCAAAGAACATTGGATTGGTAAATGTTATAATTTGAGATAAAAAGGTTAGAAAAACGCCCCTGGAAATCAATTTAAGTTGGTAAATATCACCCCTTAATGGAGAAGTTAATCTGTTAATTTGAACTAATGACTAAACAGAATATGAGGAATATGAAAAGCTTCGGAGGTCTTCTGACACGACAGGCCTAAACCAGCCCAGATACCAGCACAAAAACACACTCAGCAAAACACCATCCAGTTATCAATTGTTAATCATTTGATAAAGTTTACTGACTGTGCATTAAACGGTTGCATTCAGTACTCATTAGCGATGCACTGATGAATCTGTCAATCATCTATCAACCAATTAAAGTCATTTTGTCCAGTTGTTTGAAATCAACTATAGATCAGGACTGATTATTTCCTGATCATTAAAATGGGAGTTGAAAATACAGAGCAAGTGACCTGGCTTAGGAGAAAATTGAGATTTGCAGCATAAAAAAAAAATTCATATTTTCAAATATTTTAAGTTTGAAAATGTATTAACAATAAAAAAATAGTTTAATTAAATTTCATAAACACCAATTTAAGTATATGTAATTAAATTAGGCAAAATATCAAAAAGTCAAGTATGCACATTTGATATTTTGAGTTCTCCGTGTGGTATTAATGTTTATGATTAGTCATTAATTGACTTATTTTAATGACAATCAATTTATGGAAAATGTCATCCCTAGTGTGTACAGCAAACCTGTGTGTGTGAGTGTGTACTGGTATATATGGTTTATGAGGACACACATTTGTATAATGACATGGGTATGACACAGGTATTACAATATGAAGGAGGTTTACGAGGACGCTTCCTGTGTCCCCGCAATTCAAAAGGCTTAAAAAACATATTGCCATAAAATTGCCAGTAGTTTTATGTGAGAGGTAGGTTTAGGTGTAGGGTTGGTGTAGGGTGAGAGAAAATACAGTTTGTACAGTATAAAAATGAGAGTGTGTGGGTTCTTTATGAATGGAGGCGGCTCAGTGTCCAGCTCAGCTCTCTCTCTCTCTGTCAGCAGCGGCGCTTCAGAAGGAACTTCAGCAGAAACACTGCGCGTAAAACCAAACACGGCGAACGATCCGCGGCAAATCCGTCGCAGTGCGTCCGCGGAGCAGCGAAAGCTGCTGTCAGGTCTCGTGTTTGGGACATTTTTATGAATGAGGCTTGTGATGATTGAGAAAACATGGCGCCTGTCACGCGCAAACATGCTGCCTAGATAGGCGGCTCGCTAGGGTTTGAGACACGGCCTGACACTGCGCTAATGGATCTCAGTAAATAACATCAGACTGAGCGTTAACCCCTCTCACATCCCGCATAAACTCCCGGCAGAGCAGCACTCGAACCTGCACTGCGTTTACTACACATCTACTACAGAACTTAAACATCCTGCTCATTATTACGCGTCAAAATAAGTGTCTCCATCATTACGCTACCTGACAGCTCGTTTTCGTCATTCGCTACCATAAACAAATATGACAGTTACAAGTTTACAGTGGTCGAACAGACAAGATATATGATCAGAAATCGTGAGTTTAGATATTATAATACATCTTTATTTGCGGATATATATATATATCAGACACATTCTGTGCTGTGTTCATCTGCGCGTGTGTGTGCGCACTTACTCGCTGTTTGGATTTGATTCTTCGCTCATTTTTTCTCACGGGGATCCAAATCCTGGAAATATGATCGAGCTCGCACTCACGGCGGGGAAATAAAGCGCAAATATCTCCATATCCTCGGTGAAAACACCACGAAAGGCCATTATTGACAGAAAGCGACCCGCTCCGCAGGCGAGCATGCTGCACTGGGCTCAGAACGGGAAGGGAGTGTGGAAGCAGTGAAAGCGACACTTCGACCCGTCTGACCGATAAATCACATCCAGCGGGGAAACCATCAGCGCCTGCCTCATCCTGATCCCACAAAAATCCCAAAATCCCAGCGAAAGCGAGTTTGGAAAACCCACACGAGCCGATCAGGCGACAGCTTCACTCGGCAGAATGTCAGAGATCGGACGAAGAGCCCGCTGCTGTCCGCTGCTCGGCTGGAGGTGAACCAGAGTCTAAGACTGGGACAGAATGCGTGAGAAGAACGTGCCGAGCGATGGGAATTCTTCCTGGGAAGTTTGTGGGATCTGCTTTACGCGAACTCCATTTTCAGCGCAGACGAATCACATCGGAAAACTGGGCGGAAGAGCGGATGGCCTGAGCGCACGAACACAGATCCCTCCGCCGCTCATTCCAGCCGGGCTTCATCCTCATCCGCCTCTGACGCGGCACTGCTCTGCGGGGCGCCGTGATGGACCGTGAGGTTTGTTCATCCGTTCACCTGACCGTCGAGAGTTCGGGAAAACGTCCACGTTCATATACGATAAAAGCCACTTGCCTTTTAATAGAGACCACAAGCATCCTGATCCACGGGTTTGATTTCAGATGATTTTGCAATGCAGACCCACAATGAAAAACATCTCAGATCATATGATGTAAAACTATGCCCCACGTGGCGTGTTTAATTGTTTTTTTCTTCTTCTGAATTTCACTTATCATTTTGAGTCCAAGCCAAATATGAATTAAATAAGGATCTGAGTTGTAAAATTGAAATGGTTTATGTTAACTAATGAATTAACTAATGTTAACTAATGAAGCCCTAATGTAAAGTGTGACCGAACAATAAAGAATCAAAACACTTTCAAACAATATCTAGGGTTATATATCCAGATTAAAATGTAAAAAAAGTTTGAAAATAAATAGCCTATTAAGTCTAAATATTTAAGTATTTGGCACTGTGATGAACATCATAGCAAATACACAAACCTGAATGGCTGTTTAAATCATTTAAAAATGATTCAGAAACAGAAAGTAGCGCCTGAAAATAGTCCCAGCTAGGTAACTTCCAATAAGTCTATTTTCAGGCGCTGCGTAATATCATTGCGCCTGCTGCACGCATGGTACGGCAGCAAAGTTCCTTGATTATTATTATTGAGAGAATACAGATTTAAAATCATAAGATACTCTTTTTGAAATCAAATATTTGCATAGCTATGACAGCAAACACTTGAATCTAACAATGCTTTGGGAAAAAAACAAAAAACCAGTTAATCTTAAAAAATAAAGCATATACATTAACCAAAATAGGAAATAAAAGAGTTATAAAATAAGCAGGTGTCCAGAGCTTTGGCTTTTTGTGGAGGGAACCAGTGTCATGCTAACAGCCGATCTGCCTACAAAGTGACGTCATAGTTCCCCCACTCTGTTCTGTGTCCTGAACTCCTGAAACATTGGTGTGTCATATTTTAAAGCAGTCAATGGGAAAGAAATCAATCAAATCTTTATGTGGATGAAAATATTCATATGTAACCCCCTTTGTAATCTTCAACATTTTCATAAGTAACTAATTTAATTACACATTTTTCTCAGTAACTGTAACAGATTACAGTTACATTTATTTTCTAATTAAGTTGGCTTGAAAAAGATGAAATGAAATGAAAAATAGGATGTTTAAATCCTATTTAAACTTCTTCTTCTCCTTCTGAGACCAAATTTTAAAATGTATGTCCTCCTAGACTTTTAAAGCTACAACCACCAAACTCGGATCAGACCCTCAGACTGGTCTGACTCGGTGTGCTATATCTTTTCTAACTGATCCGGCTTACGGTTTTCATAAGCCAGACTATCAAAACCACCTAAAATCCCATAGACTTTCATTGAGGGGGTGCAAACTTTTATACAATAAGACTTATGGTGTATTTAAAGGGGTCATATGATGCTGCTAAAAAGAACATTATTTTGTGTATTTGGTGTAATGAAATGTGTTTTAACAACTCCCTACTGAAAAAAACAGCTAAAACCAGCCTAAGCTGATTGACTGCTTTGAGTGGTCTCCCAAGCTGGTTTTTAAGTGGTTTTGGCCACTTTTTTTTTAGCAGGACAGGCTGGTCTTAGCTGTTTTTTAGCGGGTTTTTTTACTGAATTAAAGGATGATTGGAAAGGATGAGTTTAGAGACTTCTGCCTCAGAGAGTGGAGAGAAGGATGAAAACGAGTGCTAGAATCATGCTAATCAGGCTAGAATCATGCTAACAACATGCTAGTAACTTGCTAATCATGCTAACAACATGCTAGTAACATGCTAATCATGCTAGAAACATGCTAGTAACTTGCTAATCATGCTAGAATCATGCCAACAACATTCTAGTAAGTTGCTAATCATGTTAACAACATGCTAGTAACTTGTTAATTATGTTAACAACATGGTAGTAACGCTAATCATGCTAAAACATGCCAGTAACTTGCTAATCATGCTAGCAACATGCTAGTAACATGCTTATAATGCTAGCAACATGCTAGTGACATGCTAATTGTGCTAGCAACATGCTAATCATGCTAGAAAAATGCTAATCATGCTAGCAAACATGCTAGTAACATGCTAATCATGCTAAAAATATGTAAACAACATGCTAGTCATGCTAGAAACAGCCTAGCAACCACCCCAGGTACCTTAGCAATGTGTTTTATACCTATCTGTTTTTCTGATAGACTGTATTGCCTTGAAAACATTCAAACTTTAATCTTTAAAACTATTTTAACTTTTAAACTACTCCAAACTGAAAACTTTCAGGATGCAAGCTTTTAAAACTACTTCAAACTTTCTGGCTAGGCTTTTCAAGCCAACTTAAAGTTTGTCTTCAAACTTTACTCATCTAGTTAAATTATGTAATTCTGTTACTCCTCAACACAGCTGACTGAGCGCTTCAGAGTTTCACTCTCTGTCAAGCGATCTGTGCTGTCCCGTTTTGTGAAGGTTCCCAAATGTTTTCCACACTTCTCCCCCGGATGAAGAAACTCGCAATACACTAGGTAAGTCTACACTAGGGAGGACCTAACCCTTATAATCTGCTATATTACCAAGCACATTGTACGCCTAAGGTGAACAGGGGCGCTGTGGTTGCCTGTTTATTGAAAAACCTCTGTGGGTCTGGGCAATACGTGTTAACGAGTTAATAGATGATTCACTTAAAAATTAAAATAAGCCCAGATAGCACAGGTACGTCTGCAAGATGTCTGTTAAAGATCGCTTCGTCTGGAAAGCATCTGCTGTGTACAAACATCTGACAGACGTCTTTAAGATGTCAGTTTTACATGCATTCTAAATCATAAACATCTTAAAGACATCTTCTAAACGTCTATTTGACATCTGATAGGAAACGTCCTATAGATGTATTGCAGATGAGCAAACACTAAAAAAATACATCTTACAGATGTAAATGTAGACATCAAATAGACGTCTCTGAGATGTACGTGTGCTATCAGGGAGTACTTACATGTCAATACATTAACCATACATTTTAAAGTAACCTTCAGGTTCAGCGTAGACAAACTAACTTGCATTGTTATTAGATTTTGTGGTGTGTATTTTCTGAAATCATGTCTCACATCCAATCTAGATTTGTGATTCACCATTGGCCTTTTGGAGACTTACTGAACCTGCATCACACAACATGGTTCATGTGACCAGAGCAAGGACAGCTACAGCGAGGAAATATTGATATTGCATTCTTTGGGACAGAAAAAGAAAATAAATGTTATTTATATTTATTTTTTTCTCTTGATGCACACATTACATGCATTATATGTATCATAATTATTTTAAATTTATTTTTGACAGTGTCTCTGCATCTCATTGATGAGTTCTTCCTCTTCATGCATTTGTTTGCTTGATTCATTTGTTTTTATTTGTACAGACTCTAATATAAAATGTAAATTGAATATAATGTAAATTTAAATATATATATAACTTCAATACTGTTTCTTGTTCATCAGTGTAATCTAAACATGTAAGTATAAGTAACTTTGATACAGTGTAATGGTTATGTAAAATACTAATACACTAAATAGTAAAAACTCTGATAGTGTAATGGTCTTTTTTAACACTTCTGCCTCTTGAAGGACTGATAGGTCTGGCAACTCGCTGCTGACACCTCTATAAAGCGTTCTCCTGAGACAAAAAAAAGGTATAGGGTAAAGTGACCATTAAAACAAAGTTTTTACTTTTTACATGATCAAGGTGCCATATCCACTATGACTTTGTTTTGTCTTTTTTCTGCAAGGCCTAATAGGCATGTTATATAGTAAAAATATAGCAAGATATGAAAAGATAATGTAACTATATTAGACTGTGATACATTTACAGTCTACTCATACCTTATTATCTCAGTGAGTTTCTTTTCTCTTGCAATAAGAACCACCATCCCATTGACAGGCCCTGACTTGACTCCCTAGGCATACCAGTGGGGCATGTTAATATTATTAATCAAAGTTTATTAATTATATATGTGTTGCAACAATATGGATGCACACTGCTGTCCCTGCAACACAACAACAGGCTGTGAGTCCTTTAAAACAACCTGTGAAGATAATTAGATTGAGTTACATATTGAATTTAATTCAGATGCATTTTGAATTACTTTCAGTTGCATTTTAAATTGTTACATTGTAAATTAAAAAATATTAAAAAATTAAATGAAGAATAAATAGTCTATATAACATTACAAACATACAATACACTGAAAAAAGTGTTATGTGTAATATTTAATAGAATGCCCCTAGCCTTCGTAACCATTTATGATCTTGTTTGCTTTTTTACTAAACAGCTTCACCATGTTTGTGTTTGGGATCCCTGGAAAACTGCTAAATTAAATGTAAACAATCAATTCAAGCTTCAGGGTACAGATGATAAAATAACTGAAAATATAAGTATGAACTGTCAGAATTAAGGTGTATTACGATACATGGCAATCTAAAAATGGGAACAGTATTTAAAATATTTTGTGTCAAGTGAAGATGTTCCTATCACAGCAAACACCTGTCAGAGCCACATGACAGATACAGACAAACTGGGAGCTCCGTTGTTATTGCTACTATCTCTTAGCAGTCATAAAAAACTTGAGGTGAATTTAAGTGCTGATAAAATCGACGCAAAAGTCAGGCATCATTGTCCAGCCTTATTAGCTATATTTGCTAGAAGACCATAGCACAACACTCACCCTAAAGTTGTCGATGTAACTTGAAACGCTTAATGTGCTTCTCCATTTTGGTGTGACAGCTGACAGACTCGGACTGCGATGAACAGCATTTACAGTAATCCGGGGAAATTCTTGTAAGCTGAAAAGTCGTCTTCTCCTCTGTCATTTGAAAGCTCTCCATTAGGAACAATGGTTTCCGGCGCAGCACCGGATGTAAATAAGCATCCTGAGGAAAAACGCAGAGGTGACCGTGCATAGAGCCCAATGCGCAGCGTACCTGAATTTGACGTACCGTAAACGTCTCCATTTACTGTCATAACCTCAGATCCCTGCGAGTCCAGCCAACTCCTGGCAGGTTCCTCTCGAAGGTTCTCGTCAGCGAAAAGGACTGGGGGAGGGCTCAACAGAGGCTCGCTGGTAGAAGTGGGGAGAAGAAGTAACCCTAACCCTAACCCTAACCGTCCCCATAAGGCCACGAGCGGTGCTCCTCCGAGTCCTCAAACACATGCCGGCAAGTCAGCGCAGAGCAAGCAGTCGGACTCAGAGAATGTAGCCTCAGCATAGGCTAGACCCAGGCAGGCGATGCAGTGCTTGTGTGGGTCTATGGGGTCCGCGCAAACACGACAGAAGGCGACATTAGATGTGGTTAAGAAGTTGGTGCATCTTCGATGATGGCAGCGTGAAGGAGAAGATTCTGAGGAAATAGGTAGTTTGCAATCACGTGATTCTGATGACGCGTGAAATTCAGATGGAGGCCAGTAAGTGAAAAGCAGAATGGATGAGATGGAGGAAAGTCCGTACTGTACTGGTTTAGACACTATTACAAGAGAAAGGTATAAACAGAAAATCACACCATATGTTGGATGTGATCCTAATATTATGAAGAGGAGCGATTTTCGAAAAATCACTACTTGCCCTCCAGCTGCATTTTGGAGATGGTCCTCAATGCAGAACGCAAGATCCAGGGGGCGTGGTTGGATCCAGATCCAACTCCTCCCACCTTACATATACCTAAACCTACCCGTCTCCAGCCCCTGATCCCTAAACCCACCCATCTCCACCCCTAAACCTAGCAATCTCCACCCCCTAGATGTGGATCCCACCACACCCCCTGGATCTTGTGTTCTGCAGTGAGGGGCTACTGCCATTTTGTGCCACAGCAATGACGTCATGTGCAAACAACCTATTGTCGCTCTCGCCGCATTTATACTGCCCGCGAGCTTGTCAGTATTTGCATGCAATTTGCATAAGTAGCGACAATTGGCCAGTTTATTGAACTGGCGTTATCCTATAAGGTTTCATGAAATTGGAGAAGGGGATGAGTTCCCACAGTGATTCTCACAGTGTAGAGTGAACACCTGATAGGGAACTCTAGTGTGAAGGCACACGACTCACCATCACTTTGCTGAGAGCGCTGTTTCTCTCACACACGCAAAGAAAGAGAGAGGGAGAGCGAGAGAGTCTTACATACCATGCAGAATTGACATGCTAATATGTAAACCATATTCTTTGTTGTATTTTCCTGTCAAAATAACAGAGTTCATTTGGAATTCTTCAGCTCTTTAGAACATCCGTAAGATACTGCTGGTTTCTCCGGTAGTCGGCGGATCTAATGCAGAAATGGCAATCTCATTGGCTGGCGCTCACCTATCATCATCTTCAGGGCTGTGCACAGGGGGTGGCCCGGTGGCTAGAGCCACTGCCCCTCTGCCCTCATTGGCTGAGGTGCCCCTCTTGAACTCCCACCCCCCACTGAACGTTATTGCCCTCCCAACACCATTGGACTAGAGTACTATCAATCTGACAATGCCTAATGCCATTGGATCAGAGCGTTGTCCTTATGCTTTCGAATCATCATACACCGATCGATCTGCGCAGCGCCGCTTCAAGTCGAACACACCTAATGTTCAACACCACTGCATCAGAGCGCTATCATTGCTTAAACTACTGGAATCTGAATCTGTCCATCGCTGACAGCGATGTGGAGTTTTTGTGGACTTGTGGACTTGACCACAGACCACGTCTCCATTCATATGGTACGTAAACACTCAGCAGTATATTTTGGAATATCGCCCTGGTCATTTATTCAGATTACTTTAATGTGACTGATTAAGTGATTATATGTAGCTAGTATGAGTAACAAAATGCGTTCCTTGTGTCCATATCTGAAATTACATGTTAAAATTACAAATGACTTGCTTCTTGCGTCAGACCAAGGCTGCATCTCTTTGCTAGTTTTACTTGATCTTAGTGCTGCGTTCGTAGTTCGTAAAACTATACAGGTATTCAAGGGCAGGCTTTAAGATGGTTTAGATCCTACCTGTCCGATCGCTACCACTTTGTTTATTTAAATGATCTCGCTTCTGAATTGCGAATAGCAAAAATGCATCATAGACAAATGTTTGAAAAACAGCTGGCGACTCTGGTGAGATAGAATTTGCAAGATAATGTATATATAGCAATAATACATGTATGTGTGTTTTATTAATTTCTCCAATACCGATAGCAGAACCGTTAACGTCAGAGCTTATGGATACTCTGGTCTTTCATAATTTAGCCCTGGGACCGATTAAATACCGGGTTTCGGTACCCATCCCTAGTCACCACTGATAAGCTACTACTAAATACATTTTAGAAACATATATTGTACAGCTACTTTGCAACGATTTGTATAGTAAAAGGCGCTATACAAATAAACATGAATTGAATATCTGACTGCAATAATAATGCAAAAACTGACACTTCAAATCAACCTTTAAATGTCAACTTTTACAAAAAGTAGTCTTTAATAGTCTAAATACTGTATATATCCGAATACATAATCTAATGCAAGTAAGTAATTATGTTTGAAAACAATGTTCCCAGCAACTAGGGAATATACAGCCCTGTTTATATATTTAAATATAGGGCTATCCAGCCACATATACACGTATGTATATACATATACATACATATACATACGGCTGAGCAACTTCCCTACCCCCAGTGCTTTCGGCCACTGCCCCTCAAAATGTGTGTGCATGCACGGCCCTGATCATCTCTGTTTTGATTTCAGCAAATCAGTTCTAGCGAACACAGACAACGTGATAAATATTCATGAACCCAGCAGCTCATCAATCCTTAGTGCGTTTTATATTGGTATTAGTAGTAGAATTTGTATTAGTACTATTATTGACTTATCAGTTTTATTGTTCGTTTTGTCCCTTTTTTTTTTTTTACAGAAACACCGAATGACCATCAATATCCTAAGCACCACCACCAGTCCTAAGTTCAGTTAAAATGAAAAATATGCATTCATACATGGTTACCAAGAGCCTGTCCACACGGAGACGCGTTGTATACGTAAAAGTATTTTGTATCGTATCAGCGTTTCATCAAGACGGATCCGGCGTTTTGGGAGCCTGAAACCGCTATTTTTTTAAACTGGGTCCCAGAGTGGATAAATCTGAAAACGACACCCTTGCGCTTTCGTGTGTACAGCCAATCGATGATGTCATTACCCCACGTCTCGACCCTAGTCAGACACCACTACATCACGTGCAACAACAACGGCGGACATACTTGTGTTCGTGCTGCAGAAGATACAAATTTTTTTCTTAGAACGAAGAAAAAAAAAAAATGTTCGGATAAGGAAAGCTCTGGCTTCGTGTGGACGTGGCCCAAGTTTTAGTTCTAATTGCTAAAGTTCTATCATTGTTTGATAGAACAGTATCAAACGTTGTTTAAGAAGCTTCTTCGTGCTTCTCTATAGTTCATATAGCAGCGCTAAAGCCACTGCACACATTTCATAAGACTAATCATCTTCACAGCAGGTTCCTTTCAACTTTATGATTCTTAAAGGGATTGTTCAGGCAAATGATGACAGAAGGATCAGTTTTGGCTGAACAGTCCCTTTAAATCTCACATGGGTATATATACTGTATGTATCAACAGTATGCCCAGACAGAATGGGAATTTTACTACTGAAACTCGACTGTTGTGCTTTTATCAGAAGTTTCTCCTTCACTATGTGACCTTTAGTCACTCAACACTTCCTGAGTCATTCGTGATGTGTGAACATTTCAGTCTTGACGGCTTCTCACTTCAGTATTAATACTGTGTTCTCATCAAAGGCAGTGCTGCAGCCGGCTCACCAAGAGGAAGTGGACTCTTCTGAGACTGGTCAAGTGGAAATCCCCAAACGCCAATCTGAGCTACGACACACGCTGCCTGACAACATCTGCTGCTGACCAGCTCAAAACTCTTTATTTCCTGAGATGTACTTGGCAAATCATACTTGAATGCTTCTATTGTCTGTGGGTAATTTTCGGTAAAAGAAAATGATATAAATACCACCACCAGTTTTGGTATTGAAACCAGACTTTGCAACATTACAAACAGTCAAACACAAACAGGCAAGAGCAAATGTCCTATTTATTATAATGTTGGCTTTATAAAAATAAACCAGTTCCTCATGTGGTCTTCACAGGTCAGATCTGAAGAAGCAGATACGGCTTTTCGGCTTCTCAGATGTAATTCCTCCTCAAACACACACATGACAACAGAAAGCTCTTTCTTGAACACCTGCAGTACTGGAGCAGACGGTTTTGAGGAGTTTGCGAGGAATGGATTTGTTGCAATGGATGTGCAAAGTACAGCTTATCTGCAAACCGAGCACTTGAATAGTGGGGAAATTAAAGTTTTTGTGGTTTTTCATGGTTTATGCAAAAAAGTGAGCTGATGTAGACTTGTTTATTCACTTTATATGCTTTAGACATGTAAAACAATCATGTTTCACATCATTATTGGGTGCTTTAATAATACAATTGTGTATCCGTTACGTCAGTGTTTCCCAATCCTGGTCCTGGAGAATCCCCAACCCTCACATTTTAGATGTCTCCTTAATCAACTCATTAGAAAAGACTCCAAGACCTCAAATGTGTGTGTCAGATAAGAGAGACATAAGAAACTTGCAGTGTCCTCCAGGACCAGGATTGGGAACCACTCCATTATATCATTGCATGATTACGTAAAGGAACTGGTGAATTGAACCAGTTCATTGAAATTTTACCGTTTGCCTGATGCTTTTTTTGTGTGTTTACAACATATAGTATAACATATAGTAATATAGTTAAGAAATACATAGACAGCAAGGTAACTTCCACGTTCAAGGCCCAGAAAGGTAGTAAGAACATCGTTAAAAGGGTCCATGTGACATCAGTGGTTCAACCGTAATTTTATGAAGCTATGATAATACTTTTTGTGCGCAAAGAAAACAAAAATAATGACTTTATTCAACAATTCTTCTACTCCAAGTTACCATCTACCACCATTATGGAGAGTACCACAACGCAAGCGTGTGATGCTGCTGATGTAGAACACGCTATGAGCATGCTTTCCTCTGCTCGTAAACAAGACGCAGCGCATGCATGTTCTACGTCAGCAGCATCACGCGCTTGCGTGTGGTACTCTCCATAATGGTGGTAGATGGTAACTTGGGCAAAATTGTTTGTAAGTACTAGAATATGTTCAACAGTATGTAACTTCAACTTAAAATATTTAGAATTTATAGTAGATCAAATTGAATTTAACAGAATTTTAATTTCATGCCGACTTTGTCTTTTTTTTAATTTTATTTTTACAAATAATCTTGCTTTGTGTCATATCTCTCAAAACAAATGGTGGCACATTTAGACATAAGATGTCAATGAATTCAAAACTCCCCATCATTCATTTGATCAAATAACAGAGCAATACAGAAGCTGTTATAACATGTATGATATTATGAAAGAGCAAAAGCAGGGATTGAAATTATTCAGGAAAACAGGCATAGTCGTGTCCTAGAGCGCTGTAATATTTCGGGAAGGGCAGTGAGGTTACACAATGTGGTTTTTCACTTTGTTTCATAATTCTGCAACATTTACTGTTATTTCTTGTTTATTACTGTAAAGCTGCTTTGAAATGATCAATTGTATAAAGCGCTATAGAAATAACAGTAACAAAAATAAACCAAAGTATTATAAATATTTTTATACTATTACTATAAATTTTATAAATGTTTTAATCTAAAGTGAGAATATTTAAGAGATGAATACACTGAAATGTAAGTCATTATTCACTGATAATCTTGCTGTCTTGAAACAAATGACTTTTTGAAACATCACGTCAGGGTATATCTCAATGAAATCAAATGTCATGTGCTTTTGTGTCTCTTGATCAAACGCCATTGACCTCAAAGCTGATGTCACACGTCTGAATTTTCCTCTGTTCCTCACACAAAGCTGTTGAATGGTTTCTGAAGACTGGAAATCTTGCACAGGACTCGTAATGGACTACATCTTTGAAGTGGCATGAGGATGAATGAATGAGGACAGTCTGACTGATTGGTGTCATTCACAGTCGTGCTCAGGTGACTCTAGAAGAAGTGAAAGGAGTCTGGCGATGCTCTGATTGGATGTTTGATCTGTTTAAGCTGCACTGGAGAGATGATGAATGTGAAAGCAGCAGTGCTGTGTGGATCGAACATGGACATGAGGAGGCCTAAGAAGCTCATGCAGATGTGAGTGGAGGTTGAAGCAGAGGGAGTCGAAGCATGACGGCGAGGTGTAGAGGAGAAGAATGCTTCTGATTTAGGCCTTTCATGTCTGCAGGCCCATGCGTGTCCAATAGCGTGTGTGTGTGTGAAGGGGAAGCGGCTCAACATGTTGAATGGAGCTTTTGTTCTGGGCCGGCTGTGGCTTTTTTACATTCTGCAGTGCTGCAGATGGAAGTGAAGCGGCCCGCATGAGACGAGCATTGAAATGAGCTCCCTCCTCCTCCTCCTCCTCCTCCCGCCGTGATCCGAGCTTCACTCCTCCTCCGTCGTCATCAGTGAGTCACCACAGCCGCATGACGCGTCCAGGCCTCGCTCCGCTCCACACGCTTCATCTTTATCGGATGTGTTCATCGTGAAGAGGACTAGTCACCTACTATATATCACCTACTATACCACTGTCACCTTTGGCTTGATTAGTTGGGGATGCTTAATTTCTGGCAACATTGTTGACTTGATTGCACGGACACTACTGGAAGAGAACTGAACTGAACTGGACGATGATGTCACTGAACCATCAATTAAATATATAGTTTAGTCATAAAACTCTAGATGGCGCAGGCTGATGGGTTGTTAACGTAACTGATGATATTCAGAGAGTTAAACGACTTGGCACAAGCTGATTGATTCATGCTGCATATGCAGCCAATGAGCTTACTGCTTTGCATTTATATGGCTGGCTAGCATTCACTAGAGATCGGCCCTTTTCACATGACGTCACGCAACTTCAGTTCTGACGCGAAGCAGGGTATTCTTACTTTCGCCAGCATAGTAAGCGCTATCGCTACCATCATGGAGTTCACCCAAACACTTGTACAACTGCCACAAATACGATTAGAGGATGACTGCTGCTGTCTACTCTCGTCCTCGTTCAGGGAGAGGCCTCTGGCATCTCAAACAAACTTACCGAATACTGATCGCCGAGATTTGCCGCTTGAAGTCGAGGGAGGAGTTGAAAACGGAGCACTGCAGTCACTGATTCCCGCGACTCTCGCGCACTGTTTGCTGTCTTTATTGCAGTTAGATGAAGTTGGTTAGATATATTTCTCAAATAAACAAACGTTTTAGACATTTACATGTGGTAACAGAAAGCCTTTTCATTCAGTAATTTATGTCCTGCTATACAGCGCCTGTATGTACAAGAATAGTTCAACATAAGCTTGTACTATTTAAATATCAATAAAATGGGTCTATAATTTTCCGTTTTATTATTTGATGGAATTCAGAAATAAATATTAAATATATTAAGTTTATATAAAAAGCTTTTACAGTTAAAAACAGATGCCAGCATTTGTGTAAATAAATATAAAACGCAGGTCATAGCTGTTTTTTAAAGATGACATTGCATATAGCCTATAATGAAAATAAAATATGATCGATCATATTAATCAATAATAATTCAAAAAGTAAAAACACGGTATACATGTAGTTAAAGCGAAATTGAATGGAGGAATTTAAGTAATTGTAGAAGTCCAAAGTTCTGTAGAACTATGCGGCTGTCCTTTTTGTATTGTTTCAATATTAAACCATATTCTTGAACTGGATAATGAGTTTCTTTTCAGACCACTTGCCTTTATGGATGTGAAACTTGCCATGTAGTAAAATGATTTCATAAAAAAAATATGACTTGTGTCCATGTCATTTCCCCATAGTAAATAAAAACAAAATCATGTTGTTTGTCTTTTTATTGCCGAACTATAGGGGAAATTTAATTTACACAGTGTACTCACAAATTATCCAAGGAATGACATAAACCGAAATAAGTGAAAAGGTTTCAAGTATGTATTTTGTGTGAACACATAATCGTTGTCATACAAATCTGAAAGCAAGCAGTTGCGGCAAGCAAGCCACCCATCTAAAGCATATGCAGAAAAATGTTTGCAAAAGAACCTGGCTGTAAGTACATTAACGTTATTAGTTTTCATATTTCTTAGTTTTCACCTTTCATATTTTAAGTTTTTCCTACATTTTCCCGAGTCAGCGTAGCAGATCTATTCCGCCAAGACCAAATACATTAACATTGTCATATCCATCACCATGCTAAAATCTTCAGAGAGTTGTCATGATTGAACTGACTTTATCTGATAAACTGACTGTTTTCTATTGTCCTCTTGCATTATCAGATTCTGAAAGTTCTGTTTATATGAACCCTGAATGCTGCAATCCAATATTAATTTACATGTGCATTACATTTATTCTGAACAAAACATCCGACCCGCACAATCAGTCGTTGTGTTCAGAACCAGAGATTCTACCGCAGTAATGTCACCGGAGCTACTGCGAGTATTGTGCAATTCTAAATCATACCTCAAGAGAAAGCTGACATCTATGTCAGAGCATTTTTAGCAAATATTTAGTAAATATTCAGTATGCAACAGTTCGTAAGACATGAGATGGAAATAAACATGCACACATTTGTAATGTAAACATACACATCACACAATATGCAACATATGCATGTGCGCAAGGCATTATTGAATAATACAGTCAGATTCAAGTATTTACATGTTTACATTTGAGATATGTTTACATGCCTTCATTTTTGTCAATCCAAATAAATCTAATCCGGACATTGACACAGGCATTTCAGCATTATTTAAATAAATTTTTGAGATGGTGTGCGATGAGATCGGTGTGCTGGTTAGTTCAGTTATCCAATCACATCATCTGCTGAAGAAGTCACATGAGTTTTTTGATGCGCTTTGAGGAATTTATTCGGTAGTACATTGCAGTTTATTTGCATTTCTTATTATCAAATGGAAAAAATACGGTGCGTTCCAACGGGATATATCGCCCTCCGAAGAGCACTTCGGAATGAAAACAATCATGGCTGCCATATTGAAGGGTCGTTCCAAACCGAAGTGCTCAAAACTGGCCCCTTCAAAGGGCCCTTCGGAATGAAGGATTTCGAAGGGTACAACTGATGGACACTTCGGGCTCCCATGATCCTTTGCGCAGATTCTTTGCATGATGACGGCGCCTCCGTGTGGGCACATGATGATGACGCAGAAGGGCACTTCAAGAAACAGTTGTTTGGTCCCCTACACCCTTCAACCCTTCGAAGCTCTCACTCCGGAGGGTAAACCCTTTGAAGGGATTAGGGCATAGGGATGAGCCCTTCCGAATGGAACGCAGGGTTTATCTGACTCAATTGAGTGCATAAGTTGTTTATGCGCATTTTTAGAATTGATGCGCATCTTGGCATTTCCAAGCAGCTTTTCATTTTAATGCAATACACAAAAATATGTGGATGGAAACATAGCTATTTACATGCTATTTTTTATTATATTTATGTATTTCGAACAAAACGTAAGCGCATGCGCAGTGCGTCAGTAAGTCAATGTTTAACCCGGATCGAGCTCAATCGGATCGATCAAGGAGTTTACATGAAGGCTTTTCAATCCGATTGCGCCATCAATCCGAGTAATGGATTATTTAGGTGCATGTGAACAGAGCTGTGACGTTCAGTCACAAATGAATGAGTTGTGTTTTCACCCATGTGTGTGTGTATCATAGCACATGATCACTTCAGACTCCAGGTTTGTAAAGGGAGTCCTGTCCTGTCTGTGAGTTACAGGCCTCTTTGAATATGGCTGGAATCATGATGATGAACTTGACTTCTTCTTCTTCTTTTACGGCAGCTCGCAAACAAAAAGTGCATCACTGCCACCTTTCTCCCGAATGGACCATTGACACTCATCCTACATGAGCCTGAATCACATACACAACCACATCAACCAACATAACATCACATTTATAAACTTGACTTGAAATCAGCATGTATTTTTATTTATTCTCTGGATCTCATGTGACTCATTTAATCTCAGCAAACTGGATGATCTGAAACTGAACACTTGTTAATGAATGATCTACGGGCTCGTCTCATCTCAGGCTCTGAGTGTGATGAAGGTGAGGTTCAGTTTGGTGTTTGGAGATACAGAAATAAAGCACAGGAGATTTTCACACATAATCAGCCGAGAATGAGAAACAAATCACACAAGCCATGCTGATCTGGAGTCAGTGATCATGTGGGATCAGAGCTCTGAAGACACATTCAAGACATTTGGCAGTGTATTGCACCACCTACTGGATGAACAGCGATGTTCGTAATGACATCTTTACTAATACAGATGAAATGATAATTCTGAGGGAAGTGCTTTTGATAATATAATATAATATAATATAATATAATATAATATAATAATACTTATATCATAAAAGAGAAGTCATCTCTGGTATGGTGCACACAGTACAATTCACAAAATACACACGAGTGTTTTTACACGAGCCAGTCCAGCAGAGATTGTTGTAGGTTCTGTTGAGTGAATGCATGTTTTTGTTCATGATGAGAGAATTCAAATAATTCTATTTGCTGTTAAACCTGTTTTACACACAATCTCCTCATGTCTTCTGTCTCTGATTGATAGTTTAGAGTGTTTTATCCAGTAAAAGCTCTTTTAGTGTAATTGCACAAGCGTCCAGCTTCAGCGTGTCTTTCTGCTGTCAAATCTGGACTGATTTTGATCAAGTAAAGGTTAGAATAACTGCAGTAATATCTCCAGATGAACACTTACTGGTCTGAAGCAGCTCAGCTTTACTTGATTCTCCATCAATCATGTTTTAGAGTCTCAAATCTGATCCTCAGGATCTTTTGAGGAGCGTTTGTTTCCAGAAGCTTTACTTTCACTGTTCCTCACTGTAATAAAGATCTCACTGATTTAGATTACAAGCATCAGAACTTCATCATATAAATATCAGCATCTGCACCAGATTGCATATTTTTGCTCAGTTTGAGTCTCTGAATAAAATTGAGCTGTTTTTTCCTCCATATTCTCACTATATCAGACTACAGGTGCATCTCAATAAATTAGAATGTCGTGGATGAACATACTTTCCAGAAGGTCAACAATTCACTAAAAATGTTTTTTTTTATTGGTCTTATGAAGTATTCTAATTTGTTGAGATAGTGAATTGGTGGGTTTTTGTTAAATGTGAGCCAAAATCATCACAATTAAAAGACCCAAAGACTTAAACTACTTCTGTCTGTGTGCATTGAATTTATTTAATACACGAGTTTCACAATTTGAGTTGAAATAAATGAACTTTTCCACGACATTCTAATTTATTGAGATGCACCTGTATATGAGCCATAAAAGCCTGATGGATCAAATATGATACTCAACACATATGACTTTTTTTTTTTCATATGTCAGGCTTTACAGGGTTAATAAAGATTCATTTGAACACAAAGAGCTCAATGAAGTGTTATTACTTAACAGTTTATTAATAATTAAACAAATATATTTATGTTTTTGTTTGTTTGCATTTTTTATTGGTAAATAATGAAGCTCCAATCAATGTTTTGCATTCATTAATTCATATAGACCTAATGACAATCTTGCATTTTTCAAATGTTTTAGATGATTATTTAAACTGCAGGTTATATGTGGGCAGATCTGATGTTATTCTGATCAAACATGAGTCGCTTTTGCTAACACGTCCACGCTGATTGTTATATAATAACGAGGCAAGCCACAGTCAGTCTCTTCTGTTCGACGGCTATCAGCATGTCTTGGTTGTGCTTGATTGAGGTTACAGCTGGGGAAATAAAGCCTCATGAAGCTCTGAGTCAGTCTATGGTCTTTACCCTTGATTCAGAGATATTGACAACAGCGCCGTCTGCTGGCTATAAAACTTACAACCGCCATAAAACAGAAATATATTGCATACATAATACACACGCTGGTTGTTATATAACAACGAGGCAAGCCACAGTCAGTCTCTTCTGTTCGACGGCTATCAGCATGTCTTGGTTGTGCTTGATTGAGGTTACAGATGGGGAAATAAAGCCTCATGAAGCTCTGAGTCCTTACCTTATACAGTCTATGGTCTTTACCCTTGATTCAGAGATATTGACTACAGCGCCATCTGCTGGCCATAAAATTTTCAACGCCATAAAACAGAAATATATTGCATACATAATACATACATTAAAAAAAATATCCTGTGCTCTGCAACCCCGACAGATCTTCAAATTAATATTATCACTTAATACTTTTACTTAAAAATACTTAAACATTTTATTTATTATAAATTCATTATATTTTCAAATTAATAACATTCTCTCGTGATTTTGCACATCCATTGAAATCAAAATCAGGCATATAAGACATTGCAAAAGTAATCCATATAAGTCTTCTGAAGGGACTGGATCACTTCACTGGTTCTTGCGTGTCAAAGCGAGCATGATTGAACTGCTGTTTACAGTATTTGATACACTCTGTGAGTGTGTTGATCTATGTTTATAGATGAATAAAAGCTTAAATGAAATCTGTTCATCATACGAAGTGATTGTGCCTCTTCAGAAGACCTGGACTAGACCTTGTGTGATGAATTATGAACTTTTTGGAGCTTGATAGAAGTTGATTTTCAATGGATGGACAAAAATGATGAAGCTGATGCGGTGCCATGCACACAAATCTGTATTATATTTAGTTTTTAAAAGGTAAAAAAGGGTCATGTTTTCATTGTGATTGGCTGATCAGGAACCAATCAGTGACTCAGTCATTATTCATATTATAAAAAATATCCAATTTTTATTGGTTGTGATGGATGCTGACACCGTGTCTGAAGGGTTGGGTTAGTACTGCAGAGGAAGGAACATCTTATGAAAATGAAGGTGAGTAAATGATGGAAGGACTTTCATTTGTGAGTCTTTGAAGACTGTCATAATTGTGGTGTTGTTTTAATATGTTTAGGTGTCATAACATTAAATGCTGGCACACTGGCCGTTAGGAGCATGAGTCAGTCAGTCAGTCATATTTATTTATAAAGCACATTTAAAAACAACAGCTGTTGGCCAAAGTGCTGTAAAAAATTTAAGCATATACCAAAATACAGAAGTAAACATAGAACAAACAATCCACTACAGTTATGCCACTGCACTTAATTATGACCATATGCAACAGTAAATAAATACGTTTTAAGAAGAGACTTAAAATCAGCGTATGTTGGTGCAGTTTTTATATAGAGTGGCAAATTGCTCCAAAGCTGTGGAGCAGCAACTGAGAAGGCACGATCACCTTTCGATTTCAAGCATGTCCTTGGAACAGTCAACTGAAGACTATAGTTGATCGAAGTTCCCTGGAGGCATTACAGTGGAACAGAAGGAGATCAGAGATATATGAAGGAAACAGTCGATGCAAACCCATATAAACAAACAACAATGTTTTAAAATGGATATGATATTTCACCGTGGACGAAGCGGAGTCCAGCCCGGGGTCGTCACATGTAGTAGCCGCATGCCCGCCGCTGCTCCTTTGTCGAATCCGCCGGCCGCACCGTTCTCAAGCCCTCCCGCCTCTGCTCACTCTAGCCCACCGTGCGT
>NW_015638033.1:640536-655852 GCF_001515625.1 Sinocyclocheilus rhinocerous | reverse complement strand
GATGCACAACCAACCGAGAGAACCGCAGCCTTATGAGGATTGTCAAGCAAAATCGATTCCTAGAGCATTTTGTCACATTTAACATTTCTGTCACATACTTGAGGTATTCGGCCAATCACAACGCACTGGACAGCTGGCCAATCAGAGCACACCTCGCTTTTCAGACCGATGAGCTTTGTAAAAATCGATGTATTTCAGAAAGGCGGGGCATAGAGGAGAAACAATAATGTACAGTATGTGGAAATGAATGTGTTTTGTTTTACTTTAAACCCGCATAAACACATTTCATTACACCAAATACACCAAATAATGTTCTTTTTAGCAACATCATATGACCCCTTTAACAATCTAGCCGCAGCATTTTGAACAAGTTGAAGACATGACAATAGAGACTGTGAAACACCCAAGTACAACACATTACAATAATCTAATCTGGATGAGATAAAAGCATGTATTACAGACTCCATGTCTCTTAATGTTGAGAATGACTTCATCTTCGCAATATTCCTTAGCTGATAAAAACAACTTCTAAACACAGCATTGATCTGTTTATCAAATGTCAAATCAGAGTCAAAAGTAATGCCTAAGTTTCTGACATGTGAATGAAGATTACCAGATAGAGGTCCCAGTTTACTGGCAACAACCTCTGTAGAAACAGGGGAGCCAAAAATGAAGACCTCAGTCTTAGAATCGTTTAACTGGAGAAAGCTGGCAGATATCCACTGTTTAACATCTCTCAGACAATCAAACAGACACTGTAAACTGGAGGCCTTCTTTGGATGCAAGGGAACATAACACTGAGTATCATCTGCGTAACAGTGGTATGAGACATTGCACTTTTTAAATATAGCATACAAAGGAAACATGTATAAAGAAAATAAAACAGGACCCAAAATTGAGCCCTGTGGAACTCCATACAAAAGTGGTGCATAAGGTGATGAGTATTTGCCAGTCTCTACCGAGCTGCAGGAGATGCTGATGGAGGTGAGAGCGACTCCTGATACTGTAATCGGGGGAAGCTGGATTGAACTGTGATATCACAAATGACTGGCAATCCAGCTGCTGACTTTCTGCTGTGAGTAAAGCTTTATGATGTTGATTTATGTCGTCATGTGAACATCTGTGTGTGTCTTGTTTCTCTACTCATGTTTTCTGTAGAGCTCATGATCTTGGCTTGAGGTGGAATCTCAGACTCTTTGTTTCCTTGTGCAACAACATTTCAAGCTGCTGTAGGTGTAAAACATAACATAAGGGTTGGGATGTCAGTTCATTTCTGTGTGTTCTCTGGTGCTTCTTAACTAGTGCTTACAGATCCCATTAATCCATACACTAAACAGTTCATGAGTTGGCTCTTTGCCTCTATGTTGAGCTTTAAAATCATGTAATTCACACCTATTATGAAGACGTTAAAGCTGTCATTTATGTTTGCAGTGCAAAATTTGACTTTACATTAGTTATTTTACCTAAAAGTTGTTAGATTTAGCATTCTATAGATGAATGAATTTGAACAACATACATACACAACAAGAGAACATGACACAAATAATGCTACACCCTGATGTAAGAAGACATTTCCACAATGATTCAAAGCAAAGCTAAGATGATAGATATCTGGAGAGCTTTAAATGACAGAAGTGTGATGGTGTATCAGTGCCATCTAGTGGACGAGCAGGAGAGTTGTAATGACTTTAATTAAAGGGTCATGAACCCCCCCCCCTAAGAGAATGAATCCCGTTTGTGCCGAACTCTTATTACAAAGCAAAAACAAACACTCTTCTTCCATCCATGAACGTTTCTCTCAGTTATTGTGCGCAATCTCACAGTCTGTAAGGTCTGTCATAGCAAATCAACACATGCTGTTGCGAATAATTAAGCGAAGCGTCTTCTCATAGGATAAGAACACGCAGTCTCATGAATAATTTAATAGACACCGACATCGATGTACTATTAGTCCTTTGCCGCGTCACAAATTGTGACGTCAACACGTAGATTTTAAACCCGGAAGATGAAAATAGCACAAAAAAGCTTAAAATGAACCAGTTGTCTCCAACAGTTAAAATTATCGGATGCTAACATTGTCTTCTATGATGTGCAACACAAACACCTCTGCTAAAATCTCAGAAAAAGTAGTCTGGGGTTTCATGACCCTTTAAAGTGAATGAGACTCTCACGGTTATGAAAAGCCATTCTGCTGCTGATGGTGAGACAGCGTGGGGTCAGAGTCCAGCGTGTGATCGGTGATGGAAGAACAGGAGAGTTTCTCCACCGCAGAACAGACAGCATCAGATCTGGACTCGAGCTACAGCCGAGACGACCTCACATCACTGCGACTGCCATCAGCACAGCAGAGTGAGAATGACCATCAGTGAGAAACCGTCAGTGAACTCTCTGAGAATGAAGAAATGGGACGTGTGTCTGCGGACGGTGGCACAGCCAGACGATCGAGGATGTGAGACAGAGCAGCACCAAACAGATTCCTTAAAGAAAGCAGTCTGCTTTCCACTGTACAGTACAGACTCCATGCATGTTAAAGGTTGTTCCATCCTGACCCTCATGATCAGTGTAGAAATAAGAGACATTATTGCCAGGTTTGCAGGTCTGGGTGTCTCAGTGATGTGAACACGAATGATAATGCAGATAAGAGAGAATTTTTGACATTTTTCACAGAACTCGAGCCTTTAATTTACCAGGTTACAGGTGAAAGTTGAGCTCACTCTTCAGGTGTGGCGGTTGTCACGAAAGCCAGTGTTAGCTAACAAAGCTGAAGGGCAAAGACACACAGTGTGCTTCAGTCTGTGAACACACACTCAAACTCTGGAAGAGCCGAGCTTTCCTCATCTGGCCTAATGAAGACCATATTCACTCCTGTACAGTAGGTGGCGCTGATCTGCTGATCTGTCATCCGGCTCTCACCAAGCCAAACCCAAAGCTGAAAAACAGTGCTGTGTCCCAGTTCACTTACTTATACTACGCCATAAAGTATGGACTCTTTTTGTGAAGAAAAAGCACATACTTTTGAGTATATTAATTAATTGAGTATATTATTAAACTTAACTGCTCCCATCTGACCGCCATCATATTTCAGTAATACAGGAAATAGGAATTATATTCATTTGATTCATATTTGTGTTTGAGATGTTTTCATTTTTAACCCTTGGTTCTGACATGGACTGATGAACAAATATATCAGTTGTTCCAATATATACTAAAGCAATGCAATTTCACAAAAGCCTCCATTATAAGATTTCTTTGCAAAACGAATTGTTTAAACAAAGAATCTTCAGCAGTCTTCAGATGCACTGTGGGCAAAATCAACCATACACACATATTATTATACCTTTATTTGACCAGGAAATCTCTTTTTCGACTTGGCCAAAATGGAAGTATAAAAATTTCACAGCGTCCATAAACATGATAGCATGATAAAGTTTATAAAAGACTCGACTTTACCAAGCTCTGTCCTTATGCGTCTTTAAAGCACACGTGATACATATCTACAGTCAGAGTCTAGACTGTAATGCAGATTGTAATGAATTTCACCATGGTAAACTGTTTCGTTCTGTAAGGATCAAACACTGCTGGGTTAAATGTCACTAAAATCAAGAACAGAACGAAAAGCCAAAACAGCAGCCATAGAAAAACATGATTATAAACTAGAAACTCAACCTAACTCTCAACTGAATTAGTGATATGTGGTTTAAAATACCATCAAATACTACGCCTTAATATTTAAACACAGATACAGTTTTACAGTCTCAATTTCATTATCCTCAGCAGTGTTTATTTTTAAGATGTATTTTTTGCTTTTATTTATAAAGGACAGTATAGAGAGCAGACAGAAAAAATAAGTGAGAGGGATTCATACCTGAAGCACAACTGTAAGATACGTCTGACCCCGAGTCCATCGGCCCCTGACATTACGTGCAGCAGTTTTTACAGCAAATACATAATTATTTTCTTGTTTTTGCCTATTTTTAACCACAAAGTCCAAAAGTCCAGCAGCACAGTCTTGATAGCTTTGGCATTTAAGGTTGAGTCCATAACCGTGAGTTCGTGCATATTTGCACTGAATTTGCTGTTTGCATTTCCCATGTTGTCTTGAAGTCCATTTACTGCAGCTCTACAGTCACTGAACACATGACATTTACAAAAAACCAAGCAGAAGAATTGAGCAGACAATCATGCACTGCAGCAAGAGTTCAATACAACTGCTTTAGGCCAAGTCTTGCTTTGTGTTAGTTCGGGTTAGTGAAAGCAAAGAAAGATAAAATAGAGAGTATACAATCTACTTTTTATGGAGCCTGAGCATGGTGGGTCTGACTGAAAATATTTTATTTCATTCATTTTCAATAAATATTTTAGACATTGGACACATACATACAGAACCACACCTGCTCGCGGTTCACTGTCCAGTCCAAATACTACAAATAAATGTTTAAAAGGAAGAACGAATTATACTATATACGACTTGATTTTCCTTTGTTTTCAGTGGTTTGAGTCCTCCAAAGCTGACCAGCTGCATAAACAAAGTCAGTATGTCTCAAGAACTAGTTTGATCAACTAGCAGTAAGCCAAGTGGTAATCAGTCTTTCGGATTCAAATTAGACTATTTTTCATGCAACTGATAAAGTTATGGCCAATCTTGGAGAAAAAAATGCACTAACTTTTAAGACTAGTCTAAGCATTTTATGCCCCAGATGTTGATTTGAAGCCTTAACTTTTGCCTGCAAGATGCAACACTTTAACCAGGTAAGTCACTGACTGAGCTCAACTAAAGGACTGGTTATGAAGAACGAATGGCTTTTCCCACACGATTTCCACAAACTGGAATGTAACCGGTTTTATTTGAAACACTAAATCAGTCTCTGGCGCAAGAGCGCGACGAAGCGAGCGCTGACCCCAGGAGCCTCATTAAAACTAGTTCAGGGACCGCGACTCCTTTGCAGAAACTCCGCAGCTTTGTGAACTCGAGCGTCACTCAGAAGAGCGCCAGAGGAAAGCTTCTCTTCTGATAAACACACACCCGCACACGTCCCACCGGCCCGCGCCGCGTCTAAACGCACACTTGTCTGAGTGTGACACTACAAGAGGAGGCACGTTTGTCCCTGAGCTGTTCGTCTGAGATCTCTGCGCGTTTCTCGTACCCTCCAGATTCTCCAGACGCCACGCTCAGCTTCACAGGAACACACGCTCGCTATCGGAAGAGGATGAAACAGCTGGGGTGTGTAAAGCAACACATACATGTGGCAGCACATACTGTTCTCTTTCAGGTATTCTTCTGGGCTTTGTCATTTTGGGTTTGATTTTTCCAGGTGTTACACTCAAAGGAAGCTGCCGCTGCTGTCTGGAGGAGCAGAGATCCTCCGTATCTTCTCATTATGGAGCCACTGAGAAGAGCACCACGAGCTGTGACTGACGGTATGAAACGCCCACCGCTCATCATTCAGATTGAACTTCAGCTCTGGACTGACCAGAGAAGAAAGAAGAAGAAAATCAGTGCACAAATGAGATGTTTGACTCACTGTGAAAAACACGGGTCTACAGTATCCAACTTAGTTTGCAAGCTATGAATGTGTGACACTTCCGATTCATTAGCTGCTATAGGGAAATAATTAGAGTAACAAAATGCAGTAAACGGTGAAACTACTTTGATTTTGTTAATTAATTTAAATATTATGATACAAACACCAGTTTGCAATATCACACAGCATAACAGACTGTTTTTGTTCTGGTAAAATAACTGAAAGTGAATGAGACCGGAAGCCACACACATTCAAGTTAAAATGGCCACACCGCTCTTACATTAAAAATAAGGTGGATGTAATGCTGCACAGACACGTATGTTTGTTTAATGAGGACAACGTGGCCTAATGGTGCAGTTCATGTGTTGTGTGCTGATGTGTTGGATGTGCCCTCAATGTGCACTTTTCCATTCTTTACTACCCGACATTTAGTGTGGACTCAGAGGAAAGAAGCACTGTAGACATAAAGATGATGATAATGACTACAGACTAACCCATTCCTAAACTTTCCTTAAAAACAAACACAACAAAACATCAGTGATTTATGAATCATGTTCCCAGTGGAGAGTGAGTAAACACACACACACACACACACACACACACACACACGTGATGCAGTTGGAGAAATTAGATGACAGTATATTTTAAAGTGCCATTTCATTGAAAGATTTTCAACTGCAAAAACACTACTCCATAAATATTCAAATGAATATGAGCATGTGGATGAATCCGTTGTTTTCAAAATATATCATAAATGTCTGTATAATGTAACATACACATGGTGAGGCACTACAGTGTGTGATTATATAGCTCAAATGTGCTGCTGTCTTCAGTCAGTGATGCTGTGAATCTGTCAACAGTTTGACCAGTTTTGGTGAAACACACACACACACACACACGTCTGGTCAGCTATCCTCGTGGGGACTCTCCATAGGCGTAATGGTTTTTATACTGTACAAACTGTATTTTCTATCTCCCTACACCTAAACCTACCCCTTACAGGGAACTTTGTAACATTTTTACAATAAAAAAAAAAACCTTTGTTTACTTTATTTTTATACCAGTTTTACAAATGAGGACGTCCCCAAAGAGAGTTTTTTTTGGAGATTTTGTCAGGTTTAGCTCACTTTTGGGTACAAATTTGTCCCCACTCCCCAAAATATGGTTAAATAGGTACACACACACACACACACACACACACATGTTGGGTTTCCATGTTTTATGGATTAATTCCATAATGTATATTATATACATTCACATAGAAAACTTATTTGAAATTGTAATATTTCACAATATTATGATAATAACGCAGCCTTGGTAAGCAGAGGAGACATCTTTCAAAAACACTCCACAAATTATTTATATTCACATTAAAAAGCTTGGTCCAACGGCTGCGTAAGGACGGCTCGGCTCCCAGCAA
This sequence comes from Sinocyclocheilus rhinocerous, assembly GCF_001515625.1. Taxonomy (NCBI): domain Eukaryota; kingdom Metazoa; phylum Chordata; class Actinopteri; order Cypriniformes; family Cyprinidae; genus Sinocyclocheilus; species Sinocyclocheilus rhinocerous. The sequence continues at coordinate 648,910 of NW_015638033.1, read as the reverse complement.
CAACAGCTGACGGGCGAAACAGGCCGCACTCTCAGCATCACCTGCAATCAGATGTGATTTCATATCGGTTCTTTTTCCAGTTATCACAAGTGCTGGATCAATGATCTGTCCTATTAATCACTATTAATTAAAAATATTAATTAAAAAGATATTTTGGTAACACTTTCTATGAAGCCCGTATTTATAATACATTATAAGGGTATTCTTAAGGCATTATAATGAATGCATAATGCATTATAAAAAACCTTATAATATGTTATATCAACTCATGAATATTCATAACAACAGTTATAATACATCATAATACTTACGTGGTTGTGGTTATATGTTTAAGAGTATGATTATTTATAACACACAATGAACACCATATCAAATCTACTTCATTTACAGAATAATGGACTGTATCATATCTTGACATTGTTTATTTAAGATCTGCACAGTATCTTACTACAGCTTGTGAGTGGTTAGATGTTGAGTGTTATTTGAGTGTTTCCTGTGGAGCTAATGTTAATTAATTGATGTGAGCTGAATACTCCAACTGAAAAAAATGCAATGTTTTATATGGTTACATTTTATTTTGATGGTCCCCTTAATCAATGGACTATAAGCAACTTTGCAACTACATGCCAACTAACTCTCATTAAAGTATCAGTATGCTCAAGAATGGTAGAATCTAGTATGGTAGAATAAGTTGACGTACTTGCAAAGACACTTATAGTCAGTTTATCTGTTGGTTGACCATCAAAATAAAGTGTTAGCAAATATTTACAGTAGCAGACATACTAATACTCTAATGACCGATAGCTGATATGTAGTTGCAGAGTCACTTATCAACAGCTGTTTAAAGGGTACCATCAAAATAATCAAACTGATATTACAATAAAAATAGTTCAAAGCAAATGTGTCATATTACACATTCATCTGATCTGATATCTGATAAAATTTATTATTATTATTATTATTATTATTACTAATAAGTGGTCTTTGACCGCTTTAAGTAAAGTAGCATAAGAAAAATGGCAAGATATGAGACTTATAATACATTATAACTATGAGAAATATAATCCATTGTAAAAGTGGATGCAACGTGTTCATTGTGTTATAAATCATCATACTCTTAAAAGCTATAACCACAAATAAGTAAATATTATAATATATTAAAACTGTTCTTATGAATATTCATGAGATGATACAACATATTATAAGGTTTTTTATAATGCATTATGCATTCATACCCTTATAATGTATTATAAATACGGGCTTCATAGAAAGTGTTACCGCATTTTCTTTCAAATCAGTATTTCAGGTAATTTATAAATTTTTTGGTTAGTAGTCATAATAAGCAGAATATTATACAGTCAGCTGATCTATATCACAAAATAAACACAGTAAACTAAAAAATTACTGATAAGCTATGTGTAATCCTATAATAATAATTGCTCAGTGGTCCAGCATTAATTTAAGTGAGTTAATATATAGTATATACAGTATATATATATATATATATATCATGCCTCTGCCTTCCATCTGTTATTCAAAATACTACAAAAATCTAATACAAAAAACATACAACATCTCTATCTATTTATATCGCATTAATAATTTTTAACATTCTTTTGCATATAAGGATCATGGAAATATTAATAAAAATCATCCTTGATTTTAAAGACATTCTTGTTTGCATTTATGTTCTGAACAGTTTTGGTACTGTGTGAAACCTGTGGCCTGAAGCACAATGAGGATATTAGACTGCAGTGCATGTGTAAAGTTAGCAGTATAATACATCAAACTCTCTTCAGGCAAATGCTTATAATGAACAGGAGTGTGTGTGATCCTCGAGGAGTCCTCTGGATGGCGCTGTCTGTCTGCGCTTCAGTCTGCAGCACCGCCTCATTAGAGTCCAGAGCCCCTCACACAGCATCACACACATGTCAACAGGAATGCAGCCTGCATGCAACAAACACAGTCAAATCAGTCATGCTGCAGGCTATCTCTCTCACAGCTCACATGACAATTACCTGCTCACAGCACAAGCAGGCGTCTGAACGCTACTGCGTGTATTTTACATGGTTTATGCTTTATATGTGTCTGCAGTGGGTGAATGCAGATGTGGACTATCTGTGTTCAGAGTAAAGTGTTTATTCCTGGTAATGAGCGTACAGTCACAGGTAATGTCGCTGTCTCTCATAGTTTCACGATGAGCCTCTATTCAGCTCGTGCCCTTTTCTGTACCTGTCCTGCAGGTGGACGCGGTGCTTTGTTTTCACATCATTAATCATTCCTGAAGCCACACTTGAGCCTGTAATGATACGCGCGGGACCCACCGCACAATTGCCTTTCTTTGATTATAATAGTAAGTACATGTAACGTGTAACAAGGACACCTTAAAATAAAATGTTACCAAAAATATTTTCTGCAGTACATGCATATATATAGAGCGCGGTGTCTAGAACTAAAAAGTCTACAACAAATATCTGTTTCTTCCTTCCCAGGTCTCTGGAGGGTAAATCTTAACACACGCCAGCAAGGCCGCAACTTTACAGAAGACAATAAGCAGACTTCATTCGAACCAAATGAAGCGTCTGGCTTTGGAAAAGCGGCGGGAAGGCATACGAGGGACCCTGTACCGGCGGGATGAGTGAGGCTTTCAGAATCAGCAGGTGCATCTCTGTTCTGTCAAACACAGTCCGAGCAGATTACACAGATCTGAGGGAGTTTAGCAGCCTCCCGCTCCATAAACACCAGCCTCAGGTGTGTTACTGGAGAGCGGCCAGAGCTTTGATCACGGCTCCAGGTACGGATGCGGCCCGGACACGTACTCCAGTAGCTGCACACATGCGTGTCATTACTGGCATAACGACAGGTGCAGACGAACACAGTCAATGCTATAATACATGAATACTAGACAGAAGAAGAGCAGCCTTTCAACAAGGACAGACGTGGAAAGGTGGATCTCCTGGGATTCTCAGTGATAAGCACTGCCGAATATACGGCACAACGGTATTGATCTTTAATTAAAGCCGCTCTTAACTGCAGCTGAGTGGATGAGAGTTAATTCATGAACTAGTGATAATATTTGTGCTCTGCATGAGGAGGTACATAAAAAGTTATCTATTGTCTGAGCAGTTTATCAGCGCAGTGATGGCGGAACGTTCCGTGCCACGCCTGGGACTTACGAGCAATAACTCAACGTTATGGGTCAATTTAAAACGGGCCCTGCGCACCGATTCTCAGATGTCCTTAGCTGCTGAACGATGCTGCTGCTGGATTACTGGAGGTCTGTCTGGATCAGACTCTCACCACGTGAGCACATGGAGCGATACGATGAGGAAGGGCAGAGGGTGTCTAGATACTGTGATTTCACTCTTTCTAGTCTTATTGATTTCTTCACAGGATGCAGCTATTAACATTGAGCGTGTTCCAGAGGAGCTTGCGGCAGGTATCCAGGCGCCTCGGAGTGTGTGAGCGCTGTGCTTTCATAATTAAGGTCAGCTGGGATGCATTAAAGCATTTGAGGTGTTAAAATTGGCGCTCCTCAGAGAGCGAGTTGGCATCGCTCACGCTCGTAAATTAGCCGCGCGCTCCCGTTGCTGAAAAGGAGGGCGGAGCTACGGCTGCTTTGAGTAATGGGCTGAACCTCTGATGTCTTCAACAGTCTCAGGTTCTGATGATCTCACAAAACACACGACCTGCTGTAACTGGCCGCTCTAACCATTAGGAACACAAAGCATGTTATTCTGTGCAAGTGAGCACTGATGAGTGTTACTCGACCAATAGAACGGTGAGCACACCTGTCAGGTGACACACACAGCAGCCAATGAGAGGAGAGAAAGACAATTCAACTTCCTGCTAAGAAAGAAAAATAAATTAACTAAAAACCCCATGCAATAACCATTGGTCAGGTTTTACTGGAGATGTTACAGGAACATTATCTTTCCTTCGACTTCTTTTTTACAAGTAGAAGGAGCTGTAGTTGCATGACCAAAAAAATTCTCATTTATGTAAATGGACACAAAGCCTTGTCCATGTTTGGTTTTACTTTTGAAAAAACATTTCATTCAGAAGTTAAAGTGACACTCTTGATAATTCATCTACCGCATGGTCTCAAAAAGACGCAGCATGTTTAATGAAAATCCCAGTGGCATCAGTTTTTGTAGGATGTGGGACGGGAGGCTTGTGCTCTGTATCGCTGCAATTTCTGCAGTCATTTTAGACAAACATAGTGAAATCAGTGGAACGCAGTGAAGACGTCAGTCAGATATATGGTAATGGCTGGAACGTCTTGTTTTTAACACCAGTATTTATTTGACCATTATGTTAATTTGTCCTCATAAAGCTTCACTTGGCAGCTCCATCTTTCTATTCTCCGTCTATGAAGCTCTAAAGTGGACCGGTGGGAGAACAGTCCAACATGCCTGCTTTACTAAACAAATAATCATCATGCAGACCCTTCAAACTGTCTTTTGAACACAGTCAACACTACAGTTGTTGAAAATGAAATGAGATTATTTGCTCCCCCCCTCCATGCTGAAGCTTGATGATCGGACTGGAAATATAAGTGCTCATTTTAATGCCCTTCTTACTGTAAGCTTCTTGTTGAAATTGTTCTTGGGAAATGGAGAGATTGAATGTCATTATGCGTGATGTTAAACCCAGCCTATGAAATAATTCAGGAGCTATCACATAAAGTATCTTACGCTCTCGGAGGAGGCTTTAAAAGACGATAAGGCTGGGATACAAACGCTAGCTTGAGTCCACGCAAACCAAATTAATCCAGTAATGCCCACGGCCTGGAGGGAGGGGGCCGCTCTGTTAAGACCACCTTTATTCAGTGGCCCTCAGCCCCCAGAACTAAATGACAGCCGGAAAATCACAGCAGCAGGGTCGTGCACGGTGCATTACGGGCTCCACCGCAGCGCCAGTACAGTAGCGGTCCGAACGCCTGTGAATGCCGCCGTCACAAAGAGCAGCTTTGAGCAGATCCTGAAAAACACAATGCACGACGTAAAGGAATGCAGCGACACTTACAGAAAAACAGCATTGAAACCGCTCTACCTTCTGATGCCATGTGTTTTTGTACAATTATATTAGTCTTTGTGACAAAAACATGTATGTATAATTAGCACTTCACAAATGCATACAAATGTCGAAGCCTTATTAGATGCTAAATCGTCAATGTTTTTCCATCTTCGCTTTCCATTTTTTAAAAACTCTCACGCAGAGAGCCCTTCTGGAAAGCACAGCATTTCTGCAAACTTGCCCGTCTTCGGGCCGAGCATTTCTAACAGTAATTTACACCTATACAATTACAGTGCTCTGGAGAAGATATAGTGTCAGTCCCTTCCTATTTAACAGCGCGACCCACCACCCTCCGAGGCTCGAGCTGAACGAGTGTTTCCCTGATTAATGATGGAAAGAGCCAGAGCTTCGAACCCTGCCAGGAGAGGTGGGCTGCTCTCAGCCTTTTTATGGAAATTAACCACAAAACACAGCCAATTAGAAGTGTGTTATTTAGAGCGACTTTCCCCCCTCTTTTCATTTGGCTGAATAATGACATGGCGTGATATCCAAATCCTCTGTGGCAAATTAATGTGATGTTCGGTCTTTGCCAGCTCCAGGAGCCGCTCGACCGCTGAAGGAAAGTTACGCGCTTGCCGCCGTCTCAGACCGGACGAGATTCACGCGAGGTGCTAATGAAACCGACATGTCTTGAGTAAATAGTAAGTGAAAAAATATTCCCTCTCGCCCACAAAACACTTTTATCAAAAGGCTGTAGAGGCGTATAAAACTGCTACGATTATATCAGCTGCGACATTAAAGAGTTACATTACAATCTGAAGCACTTCTGTCTGAAAATTTCGAGTTAAAAATACCCTTTCCCTTTTTATGTAAATTAAAATGACACGATTTGTGAAAAAATCTCCTATCCGTTGATTTTAGCGCAATGCGCTTATGCAAAACAATGCGATTCCTCGTTTTTGTGGCACGTTGAGGAACTCGCGGGGAAGGACCCTGAATGTGCCAGAACACACTGTGGAAGTTTCAAAGGGCAGAGTCTCTAGGAAATCTACTTTTTCTTTGGAAAAATGTCACAGGAGAGATGGGAGATTGGCACCACAAAGGGCCCAAAATAGCACGGGCTGCTACGCATTGTCAGACGAGATTTAGACTGAGGCGCTGACTTTTGTTCTGTGAAGTGTCGGGCCCTGAAAAGGAGATTGGAGGTGTAGAAATTGCAAATTATTTTTTCCTCCTGCATGTGCGTTGCTCCCAGTCAGAAAGCGGTGGCTGCCCACACGAGTGTCCCGTACCGAGTTCTTCCCAATGTTCGGGCGGATTTACCTGCCGGAGCTGTAGGGTTCAGGTCTGCACGTATTCCCAGGGTCCCGTCTGTTATCGCTGCCGCCCTACACCACAAAAGCCTCGTATGTACTTAATGCAGCTTCACCCCCGGGACACATAATAGGATTAGAAATCATTTCTAAAAATTTACAAAAACAAATCATATGGCAGGGCTTAGAAATTGCTAATAATTTCTCCATAGCTGGTAGATCAAAGGCAGGCAGCGGAGTGACCCCTCTCAGGCGTTTTTAATGAAAGGGTTAATCTTCTCAAAGGTGACCATTCAGGAGCAGAGGTGTGACCAAATGAAGAATTCAGCCCCGAGATAATCAGCACACAAATGCTCTGAGGAGCGCTGGGGCCGATCAGGCTGTTTTGACACGGTGAAACGACGAGCTTGATCCGCTCGATAATTGATAATAAGGCATAAAAAGACGCTGTGGAAAAGCACATGCATAAAAATACAAATGCTGGTCTCAGAGGGGAGGTGAAGAGCCTCGAACGACCGAAACGCTGAAAACCTCTCAGTCTCAATCAAGCTGAAACAATCAAAACTGGCTATATAAATCAGGTTTGCTCCAACTTGATCTAACTAACCTGCGTGTAACATTCTAGTAATCTTAAAGACCTTGATCAACTGGTTCAGCAGTGTTTGATCGCAGCTGAACTCTTCAGGCCCTCCAGGGCCAGAGTTGAGGAACCCTGACATAAAACACGGATTTTGGAGGAGCTTATTCATCTAATCCTGTCAATCAAACAGCTGCCTGCATCCCTCCATCATCCAAACACCACCTTTATTTCTGTCCTCTTTATCCTTTCTATCTACACACTATATGAGCAGGTAAACTAGTGAATTGTCACTTCCACACTCTTAAAAATATAGGTTCCAAAAGAGTTTTTTCATTTTTTTTTCAGGGATGGCATAGAAGAACCATTTTTGGTTCCCCAAAGAACCTTTCAGTCACCAGTTCTTAAGAGAATCATTTCTTAGTACGAAGAACATTTTAATAATCAAAAAAAGCTTTTTCCATTATAAAGAGCTTTTTGTGCAAATGGATGCTAAATGTTCGTCATGGAACCATCAATGCCAGTAAAAACCTTTATATTTAAACAAAGAGTTGTGTCCTGAAGTTACTGCATCCAGAAGAAGGCAAATGCTATGGCACATTGATCTGGTACCGTGTGTGTGTGTAATTCTCGAGGTGACCTCACTCGGAGGTTCCTCACAACAGACCCGAGCCACAGCACTCGGCCAGATCGTATTGGCACAAGGTTTAATTAGGTAATTAGTCAAAGGCCATGTTGACCCTGAGAGGGTAATACCTGTGAACTTTTACCCCTGGCTCCTAACACATCTCCAGGGAGCTCGGGACGCCGCGGCACAAAGGTCGGCGCAGGCACCTGCAGGCAGAGCCGCCCGTCTTCACACGCTTTCTAAGTGAGGATGACATCCCGACACTCACTTGGCATCCCGACACTCCATTCCTGCTGGGTCCGAGCGTTTGATTGGTCATTAGGAGCTCCAGAGGTCTGACACTCGGCCACGAGCTTCATGCCTTCCCCTGTGAGAGACTTGTGAGCAGTGAGGGAAAGCTTTGTGTCCGGATGCGTCATGAATTGAGGGCTCTCCAGTCGTGAGGACTCAACTAACCACATTTGGCTCAATTAAGCAGCTCCAAGACAATAGATATTGTAAAAAGTTGCACCTCGGCCCTCGTGTCGCTGTCATTACAGAGAAAAAAGACATTAACCCTCACTGCTTCCCTGCATTGATCCCAGGCTTTTATGGTGTCCCTGGAGCGTGGCAGACAATTACAGATATTATTACATCTGCATTGATTTCTTTAAGAGAGCCCAGCGCCTCAAAGCAATTTGAAAAAATTACAGTTCGGAAGTGGGCCAATTAAAATGCCCCGGGGCCCAGTGGGGGACATTCAGTCCTCACAACTGTCAGAATGTCACTGTGTTCTCACCTTATGGCGATCAGACACACACACACACGCACGCACACACACACACACACACACGCACA
>NW_015638033.1:628717-640367 GCF_001515625.1 Sinocyclocheilus rhinocerous | reverse complement strand
CACACACACACACACACACACACACACACACACACACATATACACATGTTGGGTTTCCTTGTTTTATGGGTTCATTCCATAAATGTAATGGTTTTTCTACTGTACAAACTGTATTTTCTATCCCCTTACCCTAAACCTACCCCTCACACAAAACTACAGGCATTATTAGATTTTCAAAAAACTTCACAATCATGGCAGCATGTTAATTTTTGGGTGATTTTTGAGCTACGGTGATACGTTTTATAATAACCAATGCTGTGGATGAACTTGAGTCAAGTGAGAACACGGTTCATGATCAGTCTTGATTATTAATCTAAAAATTAGACAAATGTCAAACCCTTAGAAAATAATTTTCTGCTAATTTCAGCTGAACAGCAAGAGTTTTCAGGATCTTGGCTTTAGTTTAACATCTGCTTTGTCAGAACAATGAGAAAATTTGATATTTGGTCTCTAGTGTTTAAACATGGAGGAATGTTAACTATAACTGAGAGGTGACAGGCTTATTTTAGTTAAATCAAATGGGCTGCTGATTTAAGAAACAATGAAAGGAGTGTCAGTGGTGATGAACGCCCGCTTCCACCAAAACTACTTCTGCCTTTATTTTCTCCATAGGAATTTTCAGAAAGAAAGATTCTACAGTAAAGACCAAACCAACCAACTGTGAAACAAAACGAAACGTAACACAATTAATTTTTGTGATCTGACTTCTGGAATGACTATGATGGAAGTACTCATCCCATGAAGCACTGAATCTGAAGCAACAGTTCAATATAAAACTATTGACTTACAATATTAAAACTATATTTTTGAAGTGTATTGAGAGTGTATCAGAAACTGACTGGCTTTATGGGAGTGTGTTCGGTCGCTGCTGAGCTCCTGTACTGTTTCACTGGTGTGTGATTGGTGGATCTACACTGTAAAAAATGACCGTGAATTTAACGGTAAAAGACTGTAAAAATGCTACAGTAAAAACCTGTTAAAGGGTTAATGGTAAATTCCCCTACGATATACGGTGAAAAACTGTATTGGACATTACATGTATTGGACATTAATTTTACGGTAGTATTCTGTTTTTGGAAGTGAAAAAGGCTGTATAATTTACAGTGAATAACCGTAAACTGACATTCCCAGAATTCCCTGCATTACATTTCAAATTTGATGTTTTTTTGTTGAAATAACTACGTTTCTTAGTTTTTTCTTATCAGTTTTGTATATTAGGGTTGTGCGTTACACCTAATGTTGTTAATGAATGTTTATTGCATTATTTCAGTTTCATGTGTGTTACCACGATGGTGTTTAGTGTTTGTGTGAATGACACTGTGCACCTTCTATATATGTTATTATTTAAAAGCTGCTTGTGATGGGCTTTGGTTCATCGTGTGACTTTCTCATCACCACCTGCATTTGGTGGTTATCAGTGTATTACAGAGGTACAAAACAGATTTCAGTACTTCAATAGGTTGGTATATTAACATTATATCAGTTAATGAAATTACGGTATTTAACTGTAAATTTAAGTTAAAACCGTAAAACCGTAAAACGATGCTACCGTATTTTTTACAGTAAAATTCCAGCAACCACAGCTGCCGGTTTTTTACCGTAAATTTTACGGATTTTTTTTTACAGTGTATGCTCAGGATTATGGGTAGTGTAGTTCTTCACCAGCAATTCAGCAATGCTATTATTGTCATTATTAATCACTAATACACTATTGAGTGATGGTATATGCTACTGTAAAAGCCATACATAACTCACTGTTTACACATTGCTAAAGTGTTTTTAATGGCCAAAAATCACTTTGGAGAATGGAGAAAATGAACAGTATTTTTGCTATTGTGCTTGTTTCTGAAGGAACTGTATTGTTCACCTCCTTCTTCTGATGTTGTTTTGCTGGCGGTTCAGTGTGATGGACTCTACACAGTCTGAAGAGCATTTCTCACTGATTATAAGAGTCCGTTAAGAACCAGCGCAGCTGCTCGTGTTATTTTCTTTGGCCTGGACGCTCGCCTTTCTCTCCCCAAACACACTGCGATGAAAAGCAGTTTACAGAATTAACCTATTAGCATCATGTGGTGCTCTCAGATGAGACACAACAGGCTTTGATTGAGACGATACAGCGTCATCAAAATAACATGAAGCGGCATTTAGACCAGCGATCGCTCTCCTCGCCATCTCCTTCCCTCCATTTGGTTTCTTTGTGAATTTCACAGAAGAGGAAGAAAATGCTAATTGCTGTTATGGAACCTTAAAGGAATTAGCTGCGATAAGAGCTGGATGTGATAGCGCTGTATAGTCTGGGCCGAGCGTGTGCTTCCTACTCGCCCGTATCAGCGGCGCACAGAAACAAAGCTCATTGTGAAGAACAGCAAAACACGGCGAGCTTCACCTCCGACGACTGCAGCCTGTGCTGATATGAGACGAGCTGTCACTGAAACAGATGGAAAAACAGAATACACGTTATCACTGTGACTGCGCAGAAGCGTTTTATTAATCCGTTAAGCGTCCAAATAAATTTACTTCTCCTGGATTGAAAATCAGTATATGAAATCCTAACCTAAACAACAACGTAACAAATGATGACGCTGCAAGCTGCTTACACCGCATTTGCTCATGCTAAAATAACTTCTGCTTCTCTGTTTTCGTGCCGATAATTAGCCGGATTGTCACTTTTGGCCGGATTACGTCGCTTGAGGGTTTCAGCTGCAGTTTGTAATCCAGGAAGAGAGGGAAAAAAAAGAAAGTTTTCAACACAGGAACACAATGCAAACGCCTGATTAAAGAGAAGCAACAGACAAATTAACCCTCTGTCACAGATATGAACTCTGTTCTCTGCATTTTATTTAGTTTCTTTCTTCTGTTCTGGTTTAGATTCCTGTTTGCCCATATTTGGTTCTGTTCCTGTTGTCATTAGTGCATTAGTTCATTAGTCAATTATCAGTTAACCCTCAGCACCTGTATGTCCCTCATTTACTGCCTTATTTAAGATATCTCCTTGGTGGTTTCAGTTGCTGGTTATTATTGTTGTGAATGCTTGTGTTCCCTTCTGTCGTGGATTAACCTTCATCGTCTGGAGATCTTATTAAAAGTCTATATTGTGTTATCTTCGTGTTCGTGCTCTTGACGTAAGCGTGACACCCTCATCTTTTGGAGATGATTTTATTTTTCCTGAAAATGCTAGTTAATGTTATCGCAATGGAATAAAACTTACTGACTTCTCAAAATATTTTGATAATTTTTGTACGTTTTGGGTTTTTTTTTCTCCACCTTGCTACACTTGTGGTGTTTCTGATCAAAAATGATCCGCCAACTAAAATTGCTTGTGAATCTCTCATTATGGTATATTGTTGCCGAATCGTATTTTCTTTCAGTTAGCACAGGTTTTTGTATTTGTTTTTGGAGTTGATTGATCGCAGGTCTCATTGATCTGGACTTATACACCTCAGGTTTTGAGTGAACATTGTCAAAATGACCCGCAAATAATGCTTTTTCCTCAAAAACTGAGGTGCGTAAGCTCAGATCAATGAGGCCTACGATCAATCGGCTCCAAAAAAGAAATGCAAAATCTGTGCTAATTGAAAGAAAACAAGTAGACAAAAAGATTGCACGCAATATTTGGTAATAATATAGCATAACAACAGATTTACAAGCAATTTTTTAAAGGCAGGTCATTTTTGACCAGGAACACCACATTGGGTGGAGGATTTTCAGCACAAGGGTTAAATAAATGCACAGTGTTTTGAGCTGCTATCAAAACCCTCGTATCTTTTTTAACCCCTCATTCTCTGACAAACACAAAGAGCTGCAGGTTCACGAGGTCAGATGGACGGTCTGGAGGAACTTTACATGCTGCATTGTTTTGGATGAGATAAATACTAATTGAAAGTGACTGTTGAATTAGGAGCCAAACAAACGGCTGACAGTTTTTAGTAAAATGCGCTGTCAGCTCAGATTTAAAAGCGCGGTGGAAGGTGAAGTTGAAGAGTCTAGATGTGTGAGAGCAGAAAGAGGAAGCTTCATTCGGCATGGGACGAGGCCGTCATGCTAATCACTGAGCGCTGGACACAGTGTGACACATGCATTAGCAGACTGAGGCTTCACGAGGCCTGAGCGATCCTCTCAAACCTGCCATAATAAACGCCTGGGACTGAACTGCTGCTGTGAGTCAGAGACCAATGACAAAGAACATCAGATCACCCCACTACAACTATCAACCATTTCCCAAATCAAACTCATCCCAGAGCCTTATTCTGTATATGATACACAAAAACAGAAGACCATAATAGTGATATCAAAGCAGTCCAGATGAATCAGGCTCTATATTCTCAGTCTGAGAGGGACAGAGCACAGCTAAAGTTGTTATTCATTAATAATCGTCCCTTTAAACAAATAATAGCCTATGGGTTTGGACCAACATGAGAGAGATTAAATAATGACAGAATTTTCCTTAATGCATGAACTCTCCATTTAGATTATACACACGAAAATACTAGGTATGAGAGTGAAGTGACTATAAAATGTTTGCTTACTTTGCTTTTAGCAGTAGGTCTAATGTTTTTTTAATAAACAAACGAATAAATAAATAGAGTAATTAATTAAATCTCAGACCCACTTTATATTTAACTACTTTAATGTACTTTTTTACATTGTAGTATTATAAAAAAAAATACCTGCATACGTATGTAACTAATTTACTGATTAACTACCTTTACCCTTTAACCCACCCAACCTGTCCTAAACTTACCCGTATCCAACCTCAATAGCAGCTAAAGAAAACAAGTACATTGTACCTAACAATTAATGTTTTGTGACTTAACTACATAGCAGTTAAAGACTAATATACAGAGTGACCAAAATCTCTAATCAATAAACACAATCTCAAAAATACGCAGTGACCAAACTCATCAGGACTGAGAGCTTGTGCTGAATTTTAACACGGTTAAAGCTGCATCGGTGTTAAAAGAAAACATTTGTGTCTGAGAAACGTGTCACTGTTTGAAGAGTTTCGTTCAGCAAAATCAGTTTTAGCAAACCAAAAAACAATGCTGCAGTTTTCAGGTGTGTGTGTGTTTAATTGCATGAACTCAGTAATCATGAAATCAGCCGTTAAATGAAAGTGTGAGGGAAGGTTGAGGAGTTTGCAGCACTTCTTTGTCTTCTTGACTGAAGTCAGTGGCTGGAAACACAGATTATTTGAAAGCTTTCATTGGCATGTCATTTAGCAGAACAACAGACAGAAGGTGTTCGGCGGGGACGCGTTCACACTTTGCCGTAGCATTAATTGCTCGATAAATCTGTCAGAAGTGGTGCGTGATCGACTGTATTTGTGTTTCTGGTAGAGGACGTGTTCAGTCATTAATTCGTACCGCAGGTAAGAAGAGCCTCATCAAACCGTCTTAAAACGACACGCATTCCACGGGCTGCCGATCCTGACACATGTCTGATGTAAATCACCACACGTTCCTCCAAAACACCGCCGGAAATATAATCGGGAGGCTGCGCGGGAAACGCTCCCCGTCAAACTCCAGCGTCTGCCTTTTTTAAGTGCAGCAATTTGCATTTCCCTCCATCAGTGGCACTTTTCTGCTCGACTTCACGGGGGCTGCCGTTTATTTCGATTTGAGGGAGAAATGAAGGGAACGGCACGGCTAAAAGTAGAGAGAGAGAGACGTCGCGAGAAAAACACAGGCCTGCTGCCTCAGACCGCCGTCCTCAATGAAAAGTAAATGACACCATGACAAGCTTCATCCAGTGCCGCGTGCAAATGGGCTGCTCTTAGTGCTATTTGTCCGTGTTGTGATTGGCAGGCGTCCCCTCCTCTGCGCCATCAGTGTTCGGCCTCCATTAGACACACAGAGGAATAATTGCCCTCCGGGTCACAGCAGCACGCTAACACTTACATTTGCTTCTGAACAGTCGTGCCATTCTTTCTGCGCCTGTTAAAATGTGTGCAAATGTGAACCAAAACTAGCGGCTACGAGAGAGATCTGCCTCACGCTTCGCCTTCACACGCCGCTGGAGCAAAGACGACCAATTCCTGATCCTGAGACACAGACAGACACACACACACACAGACAGACAGACAGACAGACAGACACACACACACACACACACAGACAGACAGACAGACAGACAGACAGACACACACACACACACACACACACACACACACACAGACACACACACACACACACACACACACACACACACACACACACACACACACACACTTGCATTTGTGGTTTACGGGGACTCTCCGTAGGTGTAATGGTTTATACTATACAAACTGTATTTTCTGTCGCCCTACACCAACATATAATGACAGCAGAGGAAAGGAGAAATAATATTTCCTCTTTGTTTTTGTGTTGATTATATTTTTCAGAATCTTCAATCTGTGTGCAGGTTTAGCATTTGAATCCCATGTGCTCTGCATTATAATGTGTACTCAGCTTTGGTTTTCAGTGTTGTTTTATGTTGTTCATGTATAGATCAGCACTCAGAAATCAGCCATGAAGGCAGCAGATCATGTCAGATATTGTTTGTCAGCACTGAGACTCGTTTGAATGGACTTACTGCTCTGATAAAGAGCACGACGTCTCAGCTGCCAGGATGTTGTGACAGAAGATTCATAACAACAGAACAGAATCTGTATCAAACGCGATCGTGGAGAGACGCCACCACCGCTCGTTCACGAGACACAAAGAGCTCAAACGAACGCTGACGATGACCTGTGACCTCAGGGGCGTTCGTTAATGAGATTACTGTACGCCTGCTCCTTACAGCACACATTCCCACCCATCCTATCTGTAAGATTCATTAAGGAGAAGAGATTGATAATGCTCTGATAATGAAACGCCGTTAATAGAAGAATGTGCGTGGTTTAATTAAGGGCTGTGTAATGAATGCTTTTAGTCATGCTAAATGTTCAGCGTGCAGACCAACTGCGCTGCTATTTTTTCATCTTTAACATGGAGATATTTCTCAGATATTTTAGAAAGCACATAATGCATAAAGTATATATGAAATAAGAGCATAAAAATGTTAAACTCTGCAGCTGTAAGTCTAAGCAGAGCTGTATAAAGAATGTTTGTGAAGGTCAGATTTCTGTCTCTCCGCTCACCTCTGAAAGCACTAGCGATGGCACTCTTCCTCTTAAGCCCGAGCGATCGGCAGCGCTTCTTTCTTTGCCGGGGCCTCCTGCCGCTCACAGCCAAATAAAGCACAGCTTTATAAAAGCCGGCGAAACAGAAAATAGCAGAGCGCTCGGCGGCTAAAAGCTGCATTTTCCTTTTCAGAGTGTTTCTCATCAGTTCTTTTCATATCGCTGACTGACACAAATCCTATACGGCTACTTTTGTTTAACGAAGAGCATTAATGAAGAGCTCTCCAGCTAAATACATCTTTATTCTGCTATTAGTGCGGCCGCTTGAAGTAGGAGCTGAAGGAGGGCGTCTGAGAGCCTTCAGAGTCGAGGCATTGAGAGGCACTTTCCCATCAATCAGGCCTTGTGTCCAGTAAGTGGCGCTTACATTTACATGAAATATTCATAAAGCATTCACCCGTGCTCTCCGGCGCTGTAATCATGGCCCTCCACACCCTGAAATAGCTACAATCACATCGACTTATGGGACGCATCCTCTTCATCCAGCGGCCGTCCCGCCGCGAGAAGAGCATCAGGAGCGTCAGAGGTTCTGCTACGTGTGCGATGTTTCCATACGGCGACTGAACGATCAGCTCTACAGCGGTGACTGAACAAAAACAACAGTATTCCTCACCACAGAACATCATCATAACAGAAGCAGCTCATGTTCTCATGTTAGAAGATTCGGTCGTGACCCACATGTGTGTCTCAGGTCTGCTCTGATGAATAACACTAACCATATCATCATGAATAACAACATAATACACAGACACACTTTAAAGGTAAAGAGAAACAGGTATCCCAAATCTTTTGTTGTTGATGTCAAAGATTGTGTATCAGATTAAACTCTAAGTCAGTAACTCTTTATTTGACAGCGTCCTTACATGGCCTTACAGGAAATTCTGCATAATTACAAGCAACGAACTGAAACCTAACCACATAGTAAATGCAAGTTGTTGATTTCTCAGTACTTATTTGTGTTATTACCCTGTAACGAGCACATCTTCAAATAAGGAGTAACCAATTTTAAAAGTGCTACAGTATGTTACTATGCTAGTGTTATAATAGTGTGTTTCTGTTTACACTGGCGACCAACAAAAGATACATATTTACAATAGTGTAATTACTTAAAGTGTAACCTTAAAGTCACTTGGTCTAATAATATTATTGGCAACACTTTACAATAAGGTCTCATTTGTGAACATTATAAGGCATTAATTAATATAAACTAAGAAAAAGCAACATATTTTTACAGCATTTATTAACCTTTGTTAATGTTACTGACTTAATGTTAATCATGATCACATAATGTTGTGTCCTAATGTTACTTAATGCTACAACTGCATAGCAACTCCCTAGCAACCACCAGGAACACCTTAGAAACCACATAGCAACCACCCAAACCCCCCCGCAACTCTATAGCAACATCCTAGCAACCATTCAGAACGCCCTAGCAGAACCACCCAGTAAACACCTTAGCAACACTGTGACAATCACATAGCAAGACCCTAGAAACCACCCACAACATCCTAGCAATGACTTACATCTTAGCATCTGGCTAGCAACTTCATAGCCATGCCCAACAACACAGCAACTGCCTAGTAACCTCCTAGCAACCACCCAGAAATAGCCTAGCAACAGTCTATCTTGTGAGTCTGCACAGCATGAGAACTTCAATCTTTGAACTTTTAATGCTACTTTAAGCTTAAAACTACTTCAGACTTCAAAATTTTCAAACCGCTTTTCCAGCTAGGCTTTCTCAAGCCAACATAACGTTTGTCTTGGTGAACCTTCTTTATCTAGTTGTAAAGTGTAACCAAATGATTTAGTCTGAGAAGTGGTTTCAGCTGCTGTGGTGCTCTGTGTTCTGTAGGGCCTGTGCAGCTCCTGCTGATTGTAGTGCGTCCAGGTGAAATCTGAAGCTAAAGCAGCTTCATCATCATGGAGGAGTGTGAACTCCAGCGGCAGGAGACTCAGTAAAACCCCGTCCACATATCTCTGCCGCTCTTTAAATACGAGCTGCTGTTTGCTCAACGCCGGAGACTCTGAACAGGTCCAGCACACTCATTTGCAATTCTTATTGCTGTAAAAGTTAATCTATCCCAAGCAATAAATCAGAGGACGCTCAGCTTAAGAGAATGTCCTGCTGCCGTCTCCAACAGGACGATTTTACAAACACAACTGAGCTAACAGATTTATTACCTCCGTTTATATAACTCATATTAGGAATTCATGGACCTGGCAAAAGGGATTAGAGCGTTTATTTCAGGTAGGGAGATGATCCTGTCATTAACGGTCGATACTTTCATCACGGTGTCGAATTCGCCCCGTGACGAGTCGCGGCGGACATATCAGGATTGTGCAGCTGTATTCGTTATCTGCCAGCGACCCGCTCCGCGCACACAACACCGACCGGCAGCCATCAGACGTGGATTAGGCTGTCAATCACAGGGCCGCGGCGTACTCAGTGCTACGCTTTTGCTCAAATGTCAGCGAGATCAGAGTCATTTCTTGGCTAATTGCATCTTATTCGCCCTTAATGCTGCTCGTTTAATGGTTTTGTTAGACTGTGTGACAGGACAGCGTTTCTGCAGAGATGACAGAAGCACGGCCAGAGTTCACCGCGTGTTTCTTCACATCCATTTCATCTTCATTGTCCCTGTATTAGCGACTGATTTAGAGGCGAAGGTTTCAACAAGAACACAACTTTGTGAGTTGCCACTGGAGTTCAAACTCCAGACGGAGGCGAGTTAAGCTGAAAAAGTTTTCTTGAACTCACGCAGGCCTTTGTGAACTGATGCAGAGCATCTCCAAATGACCTGTTAAGCGTGTTGCGACCTGCATGTGGAGTCCGTTTCCCAGCCTGTGGGATATTACTCCATATCAGCCGGCGACTGACCGAGTTCCTACACAGGATTACAGCTACATTATGTGTCGCGTTACAATGAAGCAGAAAGCTGAAGTCGTCTGTTTAAAGCGCTGCATTCAGGATCACTCAGTAGCGCTAGATGAATAGACCCTCATTAACACGCGGAATCAAACAGTGCATACGCAGCGGCTCATAACACAAGCGCTGACACCTAATCTGTTTTCATTCTGTGTCAAATCACATGATACTGCCATCAAAGGTTGAGTAGAAATTGTTCGAGGCCTTAAGCAGTTTATAAGTGTAGCACTAATCTGCAGCGGACTTTACATGTAAATGACAGGCGCTCTGTTCGTTCCGCCGGCCGTTCCCTGATGGAGGGAATATGAACGTATTTGAGTATTAGCGCCGCTCACCGGGACTGAAACACGTTCACATGCAGATATGCTGTCGCAGCTGCACTCAGTAAATCTGAATGTGATTTGATGAAGGATCTAGAGCTCAGGTAATGTGCTACTTCTGCTGCAGTTCTTCAGCTCTAAAGACAAACGTTATATAAGATTGATGTAAACATCTGAACTACTGATGATGCTTTGCCACTAAAGTGGATGAAGTTACTGTTATGCATACAGCATAAAATGAATAATGTTAAAACGTTCCCAAAAAGCTTCAAATATTCTACAATTTCCATTTTTACATGCACACCATTTTCTGATTAAATCTTTATTCCTAAAAAGATGTTATTCAAGTTTCTTTCTCAATCCAAAAAAGTATCTTCATTGTAAAAACTAATAAGTTAAGAGAACTAAAAAATGTGAGCTAATCAGTTCCATCCACTTTTACTACACAAGCATGCTAATTGCAATTCATTTGAAATATTGACTAAGCTAACTGATACAACCTGATTGCATAAACATGCCATTAGCTGAAATCCTATGCAGCAAACTTATGACTAGCAACAACACAATGCAATGTACAAAGAGACTGTCATCATACAAGCAACATGCAGCACATATAGTTTTACAGTTTTACAGCCCATTAAGGAAGGAAAAATATAAATAATAAAATTTTATTAAAATAAAAAAGTGTTTCTGTATCACTTTCAAATACTTTCAGAACTTCTTTGTTATGTTTGTGCCAAAACACCATTGGCATGTTTATCTGGGGTGTGTTTCCCAAACAAGTATGGTCATAAGTTCCGTCGTTACCAATAGAGTTCAATGGAACTATTGACCATAGTTAGCTAACTATGCTTTTGGGAAACACATCCCTGGTCGTGTCACATGACTGTGAGGAGCGAGTGCCATTGCACACACACACACACACACACACACACTATGGTTGTATTCAGGGGCATCACACAGCAAACACACACACACACACACACACAGTGTGTTTTAGTTGGTATTTTACAATATTTCTATAAAATATGGGATTATTTGTACACCTATTGGTACAAAATTTTTTATTTACTTGTGCTGATATTTGTGCTTTTATAATAATATCTCACACACACAACACACAAATGCATCTAAATAAGGTCATAGCACAGACCTTGTGACGTATCGGCTACTTTGGAGGAACGAGGAGACACAGGAGTAAACTCAAAAACACAGTCTTTAATCTTCTGATTCGGGGAGACACAG